>NC_135801.1:157188733-157431261 GCF_964213995.1 Mustelus asterias | reverse complement strand
GGGTACGGTAACCTTGTGCAGGCGCTGGGGATAAGTATCAGCCAACTGTTGTGGTCGGTAAGTTGTTTATTTCGCTCCGGCCTGGCGATGCCTCTTTCTAACTTGCAGGCTGCTGACAGAGATACCCAACCAACAGGTTCCTCTCAGCACTCACCCTCCCTCCTGTTTCAGCTGTTCCAATACCAAAAGGAAGGAAGTCGGAGTTTGTTATTATTTATTATTTTAGGAGCTGCTGTGAGTACACAACCTGTTACCTCTGGAGTTGCTGAGTGTTTTCTCGCCTTGGGGCAGGATTCTGGCCAGCAGATTTCTTGTAAAGCCTTGGTTGATTTGGAATTGTGAATTTTTTTATTTTTCCTTTTCGGTCACCGTTAAATATGAGAGGTGTTACGTATGCTCAGAAGGGACTTTCAATTTGTCAGGTCTATCGACACCGTGGCACAGTGGGGTTAGCACTGCTGCCTCACAGCGCCAGGGATCCAGGTTTGATTCCAGGCTTGGGTCACTGTCTGTGTGGAGTCTGCACGTTCTCCCCGTGTCTGTGTGGGTTTCCTCTGGGTGCTCCGGTTTCCACCCACAGTCTGAAAGATGTGCTGGTTAGGTACATTGGCCGTGCTAAATTCTTAGTGTACCCGAACAGGTGTGGGAGTGTGGCGACTAGGGGATTTTCACAGTAACTTCATTGCAGTGTGAATGTAAGCTTACTTGTGACACTGACAAATAAACTAAACTAGTTAACTACTAACATGTCTTTTTGTTTTGTCAATACACTCTGCAATCAAAGAATTTTCAATTTTCTGATCCACCATTGTGGCACTGTACATAGTTCCACAATGTTACAGATCAAAAAATCATGTATACGTATTTCAAACTGCACCATTATCATTTGTGGCCTTTATGATAGATTCTCTGTGACTTTGCCTATGAATCACTATCCTGCCTTGAACTCCTGTGCAGCTTTAGATCATCTCCACTGTACAGCTTGGTAAGACTGCCTTTACGTGGTTACACTCATCTGTCAAAGCAATCACCCCAGCCCTCCTGAAATACATGCTCTTGATACCGATTCCATCCACTGCCTTGGTCTGTTTGCAATCTGTGTATTTTTGACCCTGACCTGAGCTTCTGATCTATATCCCCTCTACCACAAAGACCACCTACATCCACTTCTGTAACATTGCCTTTTTCAGCTTGCACCTCCATCTCTTCCACTGCCCTGGCTCATCTGTGGGAGAAACCCACATGCATTTGCTACCTCTGAACTTGACTGTTCAACTGATCTTGCCACCCAGCTTGCATTCTCCATGAAATTAAAAACTTTTAAATTTAATGAAGTTTATTAATTAGTCACAAGTAGGCTTATGCTGCAATGAAGTTACTGTGAAAATCCCCTAGTCACCACACTTCGGTGCCTGTTTCGGTACACTGAGGGATAATTTAGCATGGTCAACGCACCTAACCAGCATGTCTTTCAGACTGTGGGAGGGAACCAGAGCACCCAAAGGGAACCCACACGGACCCAGGGAGAACGTGCAGACTCTGCACTAACAGTGACTCAGGGCCGGAATCGAACCCGGGTCCTGGCGCTGTGAGGCAGCAGTGCTAACAACTGTGCCGCCCCTTTTTAATTTATCTCATCCAAAACTCTGCTGTCCTTTTCCTAACCGCCACCAAATTCCACTCAGCTATCAACCCCTGAGCTATCTTCGTTCTGGTCCCCTAGCATCTCTGATTTAAAATCTCACCTTGATTACAGCCACATGTGGACAAAAAAAGGCTCATGATACTATTTTGAAGGAGAAGTGGGGAGTTCCCTGGTGTCCAATATTTATTCCTCAATCAACATTACAAACATTTTTGGCAGCTTCATTGGCTGTAAAGTTTTTTGAGATGTCCTGAAGTGAAAACTCAAGTTTTCTTTTGTTCACCCCTTCCTTTCGGTAACCTAAACAGTGTAGCCTTATAATGCCTGCCTGAAACTGCATTCCTCGCCACAATATGCAGCCATGCCTTCAGCCATCAGGGCCATATATTCTGGAGTACCTAAATTTCACAGCCTCCCCACCTGTTTTCCACTTGCTCCTTTAACCAATCATTTGATCACCTGCTCTTTCTAATACAGAAAGACATCCCAAGACCAGGCACACACATGATTCATTTGTCCGATTGTTTGTGTGCTTGGTCTTGGGATGTCTTTCTGTATTAAAATATGGTATATAAGTTAATGTTTATTAATAATTTGTGTGGCTTCTTGGGATTGAAAGTGGAAGATATAAGATATAATCACACGATAAAAATGATTTGGGAAGGTTATTCAACCCTTTTTATTTCCTCCATCCAGAATGATCCTAAACCCCCCCCCCCCCCCTCATTTGCATTACCTAATTGAATTTAGGGTTTTAACCTTCATGGAAGCCTAATCAATATATTGATCCTGGTGTGAAGAAAAGTTTCCTGATCATGACTAACTTTTCTTTTTACAAGTTTGAATTGCCTGACTTTACCCTACTGCATAATTTGATTTTAAAAATCACTTTTTAAAAAAAAACCTTGGTTAAACAGTAATATTCTGAATTTGCCTTTCCCACTTATAGTATCTTCTATATTTCTAAGATTACTCCTCCCTGGCCCTTTACCAACTTAAAAAGCCCATATTTTTCTTGTCTTTGACTCTGTCGCCCAAGCCTAGAGATCCATCTTGTAGTACCTCTCTGCAAAGCTTCAATGCTCGAATGTCTGTCTCGAGACTCAGCCAGCAGAAATAGACACGGTAAATATATGATCTGAACAGGACATTGTACAATTTTCTCAACTTCCTCTGGCTATTATGTTGTTTTGACTATTTATTTAAACATTTTGTCAGCATCGTTGATAACATAAGAAATAGGAGCAGGAGTAGGCCATCTAGCCCCTCGAGCCTGCCCCGCCATTCAATAAGATCATGGCTGATCTGAAGTGGATCAGTTCCATTTACCTGCCTAATCCCTATAAACCCCTAATTCCCTTACCGATCAGGAATCCATCTATCCGTGATTTAAACATATTCAACGAGGTAGCCTCCACCACTTCGGTGGGCAGAGAATTCCAGAGATTCACCACCCTCTGAGAGAAGAAGTTCCTCCTCAACTCTGTCCTAAACTGACCCCCCTTTATTTTGACGCTGTGCCTCTAGTTCTAGCTTCCTTTCTAAGTGGAAAGAATCTCTCCACCTCTACCCTATCCAGCCCCTTCATTATCTTATAGGTCTCTATAAGATCCCCCCCTCAGCCTTCTAAATTCCAACGAGTACAAAACTCGTTTGATTGCTGCTTTGCATTGATTTAATATTTACTAGGACCCCTAGATTGCTACTTCAAAACCAATGAGGAAAAAGGGATGTTGTGTATTTTTCCATCTTATTTGCAGTGCTTCAAACTGAAGTAAATTCCAGCTGAGCTGGTTTCTTCCAGTTTCACTGTACTTTCCATTGTCATATCATCAGCAAATCTGACCACATCCAGTCGTGTTGCATAATCCAAAGATGTGCGGGTGAGGTGGATTGGCTATGCTAAATTGCCCTAGTGTCAGGGGGACTAACTAGGGTAAATGGGTTGTCGGGATAGGGCCTGGGTGGGATTGTGGTTGGTGCAAACTCGATGGGCTGAATGGCTCCTTCTGCACTGTAGGGATTCTATGATAATCAGCTGTTAGTTATTTCTTTAAATAGCACCCAGTGGAGAGACCATTTGAGTGCATAGAGACATTTTGAGTGTGGGTTAGGTACTTTGCTTATTTACAGTATAATGTGGAAATTTTACTCTCGCTGTTCGATATTATAAAATAATTATTCCGTTGTTTTGTTGATGCATTCGTTACCTGTTAACTGATTTTGGTTGGCAGGAGGTCAATTATTGGCACGAGGTGTAATTAAACAATTTTTTCAGATTGGCAGATATCGCCCCCCCCCCCTCCCCGGCCGCCCCGTGCAGCAAGTTGGGCTATTGTTTAAATGGAAAAAATATAAATTTGAGTTTAATAATGAGGAATTAGTTTTAAGCAGCAAGTGGTAGAGTATGAGGTTTTCACATTTATTTGTTTGGCATTTTTACATCAATGTACTTAATCTTATTTGGTCAACATAGGGAACCGTTCAAAAATAGAGTGTGCTGACCAGTTTAATGTGGAATTTAGCTTGGATGAGAGATCTTCCTTTAAGACTTGGTCTAAAATTATAATTGAGGGATTAAATTGCCAAATCGTGTTTGATATAAGAAACTGCTCAGAGAAAATTGTTCAGTCTGATGTACGGTATCTGTGTAACATGAGACATGCTGTACGCTCAGTGTAGCTGGGAAAACCACAGGTGCACCAATTGTTCTCAGTGGTTTTATCCTTGGGTTTAAGGTTTCAGTTTGAGCTACTGAGGCACTTTGTGACAGGGGTTGGTTAAGGGATTCTTGAAATCCACATTGGGAGATGGCTGTGACAAACATGGTTGTCACTTTTCTACTTCAAGTAAGACACAATACATGAGATTTTGCAAATCCACCGGCTGACTATTTTAGTACGTGATGTTCTTGTCTCTGGTAAAAAGCTTGAGAGGCAATGTTGTATGGTTGTCAGATATACTGTGTACAGCTTCATGATCAGTTCAGTTATGAAATTGAGAGCCTGTTATTTATGAATGAGGCTGTCAGTTATCAGTTTGTATCCAGTCTTACATCTGGTCATGAGGTATAAAAATGAGGGAACAGACAAGAATCATCTTAACGTGTTTGAATCAAACAAACAGATCTTCAGAGAGCCAGCCCTCTTCAGCTTTAAAGGGGACTAGAACGAGGGGACCTGTGTACATATCAGTTGATTAGAGGTATAGGTGAATGTTTGAAACTTGAGGAGAAAATAAATTAATATTTCTACTGTAAATAAAGAGTATCTCGGGGTCAGACATGTATATACATTTCCTGTCGCTTGATCACAGTGAACCCTCTACACTCCTGTCTCTGACAGCCTCTGTTTTGCCCACAAATCTCTTCCTCTCACTTAATTTGTTTGCACCCAATTGCTCTTTACGTTCATTCTTAGTCTGATATTCTGGACAGTGCTTGTCCCTGATCGCTGTGTGGTTTATCTCTGTCACTCGTATCTGAAAATCTATGTATGATACTTCTGTAAGGTTATCCTCTCCTGTGATCTATTGCTGTTAGTTTCTGTTGTGTTCTGCGCCATATCTCTAATATTGCTCTGCATATCTGATGTGTCTTTTCTTTATTGTTGACAATTGTTTGATGTACTTATTCTGGAGAAAAATCATATTCTACTCATACCATTAACTCTGTTAACTCAGTAGGTCTGGCAGCATCTGTATACTCTCTACAGATGCTGCCAGACCTACTGAGTGTTTCCAGCTTTCTGTATTTTTATTTCCTATTTCCCTCATGGTGATTTTTCTGTCCATCTTCTCCATGTCTCTTTCACCTGGCAATCTTACATAATTTTCAAACATAGGCCTGTCTTTCTTCGCCTGCATCACTACTAATGTCTCTTATGCCAGGTGAAGAAAGGGTAGCAAAGAAACAGATTAAAAATCTCTTATCTCTGATTTTGGCTCTGTCCATACATCCTTTCCCTAATGTCTTTCTGTCTCTGCACTGGCTGAAAAAATAATAGCAGTTTGAAAAAAAAAGTTATAAAGCTCTCCCATTCCTGTGTCCAGGCCTAGCTAAAGGAAAGGTGAGCAGAACTAGGGGCAGTGTGAAAGACAAGGGGACATTGCAAAGGGGTTGATAGTGTGGCAGAATAATATTGTGCAATGTCCTAACTGTTAGAATGTAACCGGTGGCAACTTTGTATTGGATGTAATGTGACCAAGAGTCAGCTGACCCAGCAAACCATGGAACCAATTACAGAATGATGTGATGGTCAGCTGACTCACTATAAATGGGAATCTGTTGGGAATTGTGGGGAAACTTGGATTGGCCCAGGGCGAGGCCCCAAGTTTGGAGTAATGAAGTTTCTTTATTTAAAACCTTTCTTTGATTTATAAGTTGGAGTAAGTATTGTTATATTTTTATTGTCTGCATTTGAAGAGTTCCTTCAATAAAACACTAACTACATTAGGGGTTGTGGATTTTAACAAAAAGAAAAAATGTGGTTTGTGCACATATCTTCAAACTAACACACAGCAGATTTTATGGAAAGAGATGTTCTCTGCACAGAATACAACCGGAAAGGAAAACAGCAACTTTTGTAAACACCCCAGTGACATCACCATCAAATCATGTGATCAACCCTCGAAGCAATTTGCAACCTTTTAAAATACATAATACATTGGCATTGTTGAAGAATGATCATCAGCAAAAGTGGCATTACAGGTTTTGAAGGATAAAGCTTTCAGACTGGGCCTGTAGCAGGCAGAGAGAAAAATAACACAATAGAAAAAACAAGTTGAACTTAGGCTCGCCGATCTGCCTGTTGCAGAAATATGTCCATGGCAGTATTGATTGGAGTTACCAAGCCCCTCCATTGTGTTGTGTGACACTACCCTCATGCCAAATGGGATGGATTTAAGGCAGATCTAGCTGTTCTAAACTAGGTATCCACATGTTTCTAAGGGATGTCATCAGCAGTAGAGTTGTATTTCCACAATAATCTAACTTAATGGCCTGGCATATCCCTCATTCTCAAATAACTATTAAGCAAGGGAACCAGCCCAGGTTCAATAAGAAGGACATGCCTGGAGCAGCAGCACCATGTTGAAGCACAGGACTATTTGGATGCTAAACAGTGGAAACAGCATGCTATAGGCAGAGCTAAGCCACACATAACCAACATTTCAGATCAAATCTTTGCAGTCCTACTACATTCAGACATTACAGGTGGTAGACAATTAAACAACTAATGGGAGGGGAGGTTTCATGAGTATCCCCAGCCTCAATGACAGCCAGCTCAGTATTGCAAAAGATTCATTTGAACCATTTACAACCATCGACAACCAGAGGTGCCAAGTGGCTGAACTATCTCCGCCTCCTCTATCTCAGCAATAACCAGCACACTGAAGCTCAGTTTGGATTCCTCTGAAACTGCTTGGCTCCTGACCTCATTCCAACCTTGGTCCAAGCACGAACGGAAGAACTGAACTTCAGAGCTGATGTGAGAGTGATTGTGCTTGGCATCAAGGCAGCGTTTGACTGAGGTGTGACTTTAAGAAGCCCTAGAAAAACTGGAGTCAGAATCAGGAAAAACTCACCACTGGCTGGGCCTAATGACATCATTACACCAGTTCCTTCGAGCAGTGTCAGGTAGCATTTTAGAATCATAGAATAGTTACAGCCTAGGAAACCATTTGGCCATTTGTGTACATGCTAGCTCTCTGCAAGAGCAGTCAGTTCACCTCGTACCATCTCCCTGCCTTTTCCCCGTAGTCCTGAAAAGTTTCCTTTACCAATAATAATACAATTCCCTTTTTTGAATACCATGATTGTGTGGAGAGTGAAGCAGAGTCCATGTTTCTAGTCAATGATCTTTAATCCAAATCTGGAAAAAGTTAGAAATATAATAGTTTTTAAGTAGTTAAAATGGGGAAGGGTGGAAAAAAAAACACAAGTGTAGGTCTGGGATAAGGTGGAAGACAGGACTAATTAACTGATAAAAGAGTTGGTAGTTAAGTGCCAAAGGGAATAGTAATACTATTTTAAAAAAGCAGATGTGTCCAGATGAGGTATAAATGGCAGAGTAATGAACAGCTATCATCCAAAAGCAAGATCTAGTTCTACATCGCTCTCACCTAATTAACCTCAAAGAAATATGAAGTGCTTCATCTTCCAGTTAAGCACATTACAGCCTTCTGAATTCAACACTGAGTTCAACTATTTCAGCCCAGCATGCCTGCCCCCATTTTGTTTCCCTTTCTTTACATTTTCAGTAAACTGGGACGTACACTTTGAAGTTTTGCTCTTTTTCTCTGATGAGATTTCCATTTGTCTCTTTTACTTGTTTACCTTCACTACTTTCCACTTCCCTGGAAGCTTGAGGTCATTGCTTGTGGACTGAACAGGGGTGATCTTTAAAATGGTCACCTGATTGTGGCTCTGAAAAACATGCAGGAAATGGGATACATGGTCGAAGACCCTTCCAACCACTTTGTTGAGGCGCTGGATGAGACAAAGGATGAAATTAAATTGCAATCAATTGCAAGAGTGACCTGGTGCTGTTGAAGAGAAAGATCAAGAGCGTGCATGTGGTAACACGTCATTGAGTGAGATTTTTGTTAGGGCATCAGATGAGACAAAAGATTAAAAGAAATGGCAGACCAGGACAGCTTTGAGATAGAGTCAGTGCTACTGAAGAGAGGGGTTAAGTGTGTGTATGTTGTGCCTCATGGCATTGACTGCAGATTTTGGAATGCGGTGAGAACAGTGGTTTAAGGAACGCTGAATATATGGGAGGTATCTTCTTTTTGCTTTTGTTGTAGCGTTTTATATTTTTCACTTAAAAATTGGATGCGAAGTGGGATAGAGGAATTATTTTAATGGGTTTGCACCTTCATTTGTCATGCTGCCTTTTGATTCATTATCCACTCCAGGAAAGGTAACTCTGCCAACCAGTAAACTCACAGAAGTGTCAGTGGTTGTTAGTAGGGGACAGGATCAGGGTCAGGCCTGACATACCCCATGTTGAAGCAACCTGCCGGCACTTTATGTTTGAATGTACCTTAAAATGTGACTGTCCATGAAGTCAGAAGACGCTCATAGGAACTGAACTTCAGGAGAGATATGGTAAAACGAGAATAGTGGAGAAACAAAAAATTAAGCAAAGTGATCCTCCAGCATTGCTGATCCTGTCTCTAACCTCGGTGAAATGAGCAGGATGCTGATGACCCTGTGGAATAGGGTGAGATTGGAGCTGTGTGGAAATGCAGGGCAACAGTTTCCTTTCCCAACCAATGTTGAAAATAGCCTGTGAGTTTTTTAAACACTGTTTTTGAATTTTATAGTTAGACAAGGTTTAAATAGGTTGTGACTGATACTTTAAATGGTTTGGTATGTCCATAATTTATGCTTAGTAGAAAAGATTGTATTTCAGTCTAGTTTGTGTTTATCTACAGCTTAAGGTTGTCCAATTATCTTCCCTTGCTCCAGTGACTCATGCCGGCAGCTGCCTGACTCTTCATACATAAAGGGAACAGTGACATGAATTAACTATTGCTGCAGAGCTGAGGGTGGCGGGGAGTAAGACTTTGATAATTTTACTCCTGTAATGGGTAATGCCAAATCATCTGCAGCATCTTTAGGTAGACTACAGTGATCCCAGTCCACACTCACGATTAATCACAAGTTAGTGCAAAAATAGAAAGTGATGCCTTTATACCTTCGTAGTTGAATCCTGGCTGATATGCCTACCACACTTATCTAGATTTCTTCCATTGGAGTAATTTATCACCGACTCAGATGAGTTTTTCGTGGTCAGCTTATCAGGATTACTCCAGCCACAGATTTGTACAGATGAGGGAGCACACTGGCAATGTGTAGGGCTAGGAACAATTAAAGTGGAGTGTCAAAGTAGAAGCCAAAACTTCAGAAAGCCTTTGGAGAGCCTCAACAGGCATCACAATCCATTAACAGTTTCTACCGAGGCTGAAGAAACATGGGACTAACAGACATAAATAAGAGAAGAGAAAGAAGACTTCTGATCCAGACATGAGTCCAAATTGCCTATCACAAGAACCTGTTGTTTGGCTGCTAGTTAACATGTGGTACTTATGGGGAAGTTGGTCCTCTCTGCCACGAGATGGTCCCAACCCCATACTTCAATATTGCAGCAGTGACAGGATTGATGCTCTGGACGATCATTATTCTCAGTGGTTAACCTTTTGTTGCAGGTATCTTTGCACTGCACTGTCCCACATCTGCCTTCCTGCTAACCCAGTCCCTGAGAAGACATGTTTCATTAGTTCATCTGCTGCTGCCTGATGATTTGCTAGGTGTATCTTGGCAAATGTAACCAAAAACATTGTTCATGTTTTTACGCAGTATCACTGAAAGCAGGGCAAAACAGGGTTGGGTATCCAACACTCAGGCAATCAAAGATCTTAGCATTCCATCAAGTTTGCTATACCTGCTTCCTTTAGGAAGAGGGTTTCTAACAGTACTAATTGTCTAAAGTCAAGTATGTTCACCTCCGTTACCTCTGGTGTCCCCCAAGGATCTATACTTGTTGCTTCCTATTTTTAATCTACATGATGTCCCTTGGCAGCATCATCCAAAAATACAGCATCCCTTTCCACAGGTATATTGATGACACCCAGCCCTATGCCACCATCACTTTATTTATTTATTTATTTGTCACAAGTAGGCTTACATTAACACTGCAATGAAGTTACTGTAAAAATCCCCTAGTCGCCGCATTCCGGTGCCTGTTCGGGTACACTGAGGGAGAATTTAACATGGCCAATGCACCTAACCTGCACATCTTTAGACTGGGAGGAAACCAGAGTACTTGGAGGAAACCCACATAGACATGGGGAGAACATGCAAACTCCACACAGACAGTGACCGAAGGTGGGCATCGAACCTGGGTCCCTGGTGCTGTGAGGCAGCAGTGCTAATCACTGTGCCACCACTAAATTATCAAACCACTTGTCTGACATCTAGTCCTGGATGAACAAAAAATTCTTCCAATTAAATATTGGGAAGAATGAAACATGTCTTAATTGCCCACAACGATCACTGTTCCTTAACTGTCAACTCCATCCGGCATGGTGGCATAGTGGTTAGCACTGTTGCCCCACAGCACTAGGGACCCGGGTTCGATTCCCAGCTTTGGTGACTGTCTGTGTGGAGTTTGCACGTTCTCCCTGTGCGTGGGTTTCCTCCGGATGCTCCAATTTCCTCCCACAGTCCAAAGATGTGCGCATTAGATGGATTGGCTATGCTAAATTGCCCCTTAGTGTTCCGGGATACGTGGGTTAGCGAGATTAGCAGAGCAAGTGTGTGGGGTTACAGGGATAGGGCCTGGGTAGGATTGTTGTCGGTGCAGACTCGATGGGCCGAATGGCCTCTTTCTGCACTGTAGGGATTCTATGATTCCTACTCCTTAGCATTTCTCTGAGGCTGAACCACACTGTTCCCAACTGTAGTATCATACGTGACTCTGAAATGAGTTCCGACCACAAATCCACACCCTCAAGAAAACTATATAATTTCATCTCTGTAACATCACCTGATTCTCTCCAGTCTCAGCTTGTTTGCAGTTTTTGGTTCTTCTAGACTTTACCCAATGTACTCCTGGCCGGCTTACTGTAAGCGGGCCAAGAGTACATTGGGTAAAGTCCAGAAGAACCAAAAACTGCAAACAAGCTGAGACCGGAGAGAATCGGGTGATGTTGCAGAGATGGAATTATACAGTTTTCTTGAGGGTGTGTCCTTACTCGCACCAAGTCCCGTTCACCTTTGCACGCTAACCAACCTTCCATTTGAGCAATGTCTTGATTTTAATATCCTCATTCTGGCATTTAAATACCTCCATCTGCTGGCCTTTTCCTATCTCTGGAATTTCCTCCATCCCCACAACTCTCAGATATCTGCACTCCTTTAACTCTGGCCTGCTGGAACATCACTGATTATCAACCATGCCTTTAGCTGCTGAGCACTGGACTTCCCTCCCTAAACCTCCCTCCTTTCGTCCTCTCCATTTTTCTTTCCTTCATTCCTTAGAACCTACATCCTGATAACTCCTTTGTGTGGATTGATGTCAATTTTATATATTATAATACTCCATTGAGGCACCTTGGGATATTTTATGTTTAAGGTGTTTTATAAATACAGTTGGTGGTGGTTGTTGTCTATGTAAATGGATATTCATGGGTGTGAGATGAGTATCCACTCTGGAAATTGAGCAGCTGTCCTGCAACCTGAGCTGCCTGACATTGTTCAGTGGGCGGCTCTCCTCCAATCATGTCAAGATAGGAATTTTCATATAGGAAAAACCTGTTGGTGCCTGAGGCAAAACCACATTAGAATTGGCACAAAGGTCTAGGTGGATGAGGAAAAAAAAAACACAATTAAAGCACCTGAAATATACTCACCTGTGTATTAGTGTAGTCTTCCCATGAATTCCAGTGTTTGCCACTGGCTAGCAATTCTTGATGTATATTTCAAATGGACATAATTAACATTTGACATCTCACTTGGGTTATCTCTGTAGAGTGAGGGAATGAATATAGGTTCAGCACCTGCTTAATTTGTGATGTGAAATGCTTTGCTTTTAGAGGCACTGAGTGAGGACTGCAGTGTTGCTAAGCAGGGATATGACAAACTGGAAACAAATGCAAATGTCACCTCTGTACATTAGTGCCTATCAATTCATGGCAGTATTGGCAGCATCTAGAAATAGGGCCATTGGCTATCCTCTTTCCAGGGTAAGCAGAATGGGTTTGGCAATAGCAGAAATGAAAAATCATTCTATGGATGCCAATATCTAAGTAAAATATGCTTCACAAACCAGCTGCGCTTTAATACCAGGATGCAGCGGTTTGTGAAGCAATTTTTGCTTAGATATTGGCATCTACAGAATGATTTTTCATCTTCATTCAGTTCATCACACTCACATTCTGGATCACGCGATTTTTCGTTCTAATGTCATGTCTGACATGTCAATGCCATGGCATTGTTAGCTTTCCAACTTGAAATGTTTTAGTTGGATGTTAAAAATCCTATAGCACTGTTCGTAGAAGGGCAACAAATTGTCCCTTCAAATTATAGCATTAAAAACCGATTAACTGGGCATTCATTTCATTATTGTGTGATAGCACTGTGTATAAAAATGGATATTACTTTTGCATGTTTAATAGTCACTATACTTTAGATTAATTCATTATATTGAACGATTTTAAGATGTGATAAATGCAGGTCTGCCTTAAATTTATTAAAACTTCAGTGTGAAGTAAATAGAATATTTTTGGAATAGGATCATTCTGGACAGCATTGTTTTTCCCTTTCCCTATTATTTGTATGGATATTTTCCCCTTCCTTACTTCCTACTATGGATTTGAAGTTCTTTTTGAAGTGGGATGTTTTTCCCTCTGTCAAGTTTCCAATGATCACCATCTCAGTAAAATGATCATTCAATGTGGTCTTAACCTGGCTATTTAACTTAAATTATAATAATTGTGGTAAGCCAAAAGAAAGGCAGGCCTCATGGGGATAGCTTTTTTTTTCAAGTATTTGTATCATTAAAACCCATAAGCACCCTGATTTTAATTTCAGGCGATGCTTTTAGCTAAGAAGGCCCTAGTCTCTGAATTCCCTCCCTAAACCTCTCTACCTCCTTTTAAGGTGCACCTTAAAGCCTACTTTGGAACAAGCTATTGGTCATCTACCAGAATCTCCTCTTGTGTGCTTCAGTGTCACATTTTATTTTCTAATGCCCCCGTGAAGCACCTTGGGTTGTTTTATACTATTAAAAACTCTTTATAAATGCAGATTGTTGTTGTTTGCCTGACAGACACCTGACACTTTTTTTGAGGCCGCATTTTCAGTTGTCTTTGGAAGGTGGCAGCATGAAGGCAAGAGGCTTTTATAAATAAATAGCCAGCAGAGGTGACCAGAATCAAATTTCACCCAACAGAGATTTTTAGTTCCAGAGCTCAGTTGCCTGTTGTGGAGAATGCTGAAGAAGCTCAGATTTTTCCTGGCCCTGATAGAAGTCTACAAGATTATGAGAGGCATGGACAGAGTGGATAGTCAGAAGCTTTTTCCCAGGGTGGAAGAGTCAATTACTAGGTTTAAGGTGCGAGGGGCAAAGTTTAAAGGAGACGTACGAGGCAAGTTTTTTTACACAGAGGATGGTGGGTGCCTGGAACTTGCTGCCGGGGGAGGTAGTGGAAGCAGATACGATAGTGACTTTTAGAGGGATATGGTGCCCGGAAGGGTAAGGGCTTTAGTTCATTCAGGCAGCATGGTCAGTGCAGGCTTGGAGGGTTGAAGGGCCTGTTCCTGTGCTGTAATTTTCTTTGTTCTTTGTACTACTTTTTGGGGTAGGACATATGAGTCATTGTCACACATGTTCCACTGGTAACATTCTTGTGTTGACTGCCAGGGCAGATTAGGTCACCTATATTTTTAATTGGAGGAGAGCTGTAGCAGACTTATGAAGGAAACAGAACATTTTTTAAAAAGTAGATTTTCACAGTCAAAATATATTCTGCTTAATTAGATGACTTAGTTCTATTAGTAATAAATAGCATTTATCCATATTAATATTTTAAGCAGATCCCAACCTGATGATTGAGTTCTAATTTTCTACATCTGCTAGTATATTATTACGTTTAAAAGGTAAACAGGGAACAGAAGTGACTTCATCTGTGGGAAGACCAAACCTCTGCTGTATTATTATAATTACAATAATGTTTGCACCAATAGATTTGTCTCAGAATGGAAAATAAATGTAAATGTGCCAAAGCATTGTGTTCTTTCATCTCATCTCTTGGGTTCAACTCCAATCCAGCTTCCTCAGATGAGTTCCTCTGTTGACTGTGATGATAGTCATGTTAGGCTGCTTTATTTGGAAAATGGGTGAAGTCCATGGAACAAGCATTGCCGATTTGTGGGCAAGTCTTATTCATGCAGGCTGTTTGGATGGGGAAGATGAAGACTCAGCGAAACCAATCCCTCTTCTGCATTAATATCTTGATGTTACCTAGCAATCACTCTTTCTAGCTGAGTTACCTGGAAATTAAAATCTTGGTTGGTTGTATTTTCTCAACCCCAATCTTCTTTAAGTACCTTGTCAGCTCCCTATTTGATAATGTTGCTAGTGCTGTCTTCCAGATGTATTCTTGTGGAATAGCTCCCATTTGTCCCAGACCTAGTTGCCACATCCAACAATATGGAATTCCTCTTCCTATTGTTTTGTATTTATTTACCTAATCTTATTGCCTTTCCCTTTTTGATAAATGCCTGGAGAAGTAATCCTGAGATTAACATCTGTGGAAGCTACTTTTAAAATTAATTTTGCAGGAATTCAGGCCTTTCTTTACCTATATAATTTGCTTCCACATGGAGCATGATGAATGCTGGTTCCCCATCTCTTTGCAAAACCTTTTGCAGTCTTCGCAAAAAGTTCTGGAACCCTACAATAAAGGCAGCAAAGCTTCTAGAATTGTTGGCTTGGACTGCAAAAGATAATGTCTGTCCTTCTAACTAATTAACTATCCACTGCCACTACTGAATTTGTAACTGTTTCACCAATCTCCCCATTCTGAGCTGTTACTTCATATTTATTTGGTCCTGTTACGAGTTTTTATTTTCCCTTTAGTAAGGGAGAGCTTCCAATCAGTTTGAAAGCATAAGTTGCTCTCTTAGCTTTCTTTCTTAACTATTGAGTTCTAACCAGAGAGTTAACCTGGAGTAACATGCACTGTCGATAAAAGGGAGCATGTAAACATGCTGTACTTGGATTTCCAGAAGGCACTTGATAAGATGCCACATCAAAGCTTATTGTGGAAAATAAAAGCTCATTCTGTAGCGAATAACATATTAGCATGGATAGAAGATTGGCTGGCTGGCAAAAAACAGAGTATGCATAAATGGATCTTTTTCTGATTGGCAGCATGTGACAAGTGGAGTCTGTGCTGGGGTCTCAACTTTTTGCAATTTATGTCATTGACTTAGACAAGAGGAATGAAGGCACGGTAGCTAAATTTGCAGATGACACAAAGATAGTAAGAAGGTATGTTGTGAAAAGGTTATAAGGAAGTTGAGTGAGTGGGCAAAAATCTGGGAAATGAAGTATGCCAGCCTCCCATCCATTGAGTCATAGAGGTTCACAGCATGGAAACAGGCCCTTCGGCCTAACTTGTCCATGCCGCCCTTATTTTTTTTTAAAAACCCCTAAGCTAATCCCAATTGCCCGCATTTGGCCCATATCCCTCTATACCTATCGTACCCATGTAACTATCTAAATGCTTTTTAAAAGATAAAATTGTACCTGCCTCTACTACTACCTCTGGCAGCTTGTTCCAGACACTCACCACCCTCTGAAAAAATTGCCACTCTGGACACTTTTGTATCTCTCCCCTCTCACCTTAAACCTATGCCCTCTAGTTTTAGACTCCCCTACCTTTGGGAAAAGATATTGACTATCTACCTTGTCTATGCCCCTCATTATTTTATAGACTTCTATAAGGTCGCCCCTCAGCCTCCTACGCTCCAGAGAAAAAAGTCCCAGTCTATTCAGCCTCTCCTTTATAACTCAATCCATCAAGTCCCGATAACACTCTTTCTAGTTTAATAATATCCTTTCTATAATAGGGTGACCAGAATTGCACACAGTATTCCAAGTGTGGCCTTACCAATGTCTTGTACAACTTCAACTCTGAAGTGTAGACTCTATCTACACTTCCCGCTGCCTCGGCAAAGCAGCCAGCATAATTAAGGACCCCACGCCCCCGGACATTCTCTCTTCCACCTTCTTCTGTCAGGAAAAAGATACAAAAGTCTGAGGTCACGTGTCAACCGACTCAAGAACAACTTCTTCCCTGCTGGACCTACCTTGCATTAAGTTGATCTTTCTCTACACCCTAGCTATAACTATAACACTACATTCTGCACTCTCTCGTTTCCTTCTCTATGGTATGTTTTATCTGTATAGAGTGCAAGAAACAATACTTTTCCACTATGTTAATACATGTGACAATAAATCAAATCAAAGTATAATGTGGGAGATGATGAAGTTGTTCACTTTGGCAGGAAGAATAAAAAAGCAGAGTGTTACTTAAACGGAGAACATCTGCAGTAATCTGAGATGCAGGGGGATCTAGGTGTTCTTGTGCATGAGTCACAAAGTTAGTATGCGACTACAGCATTTAATCAAGAAGGCTAATAGATGCTATCGTTTATTATGAGAGGAATTGAACATAAAAGTAAGGATGTTATGCTTCAGTTACACGGCATTAGTGAGACCATGTTTCAAATTTTGTGTGCAGTTTTTTGGTCGCCTTATTTAGGATGTAGATGTATGTGTTGGAAGTGGTTCAGATGAGGTTTACTAGATTATCCTCCCCCCACCACACGCGCTAGAGCTATCTGTTACCTGTTCCAGGTTGTCCTTTATCACACTGCTTACCTTTGTTCTGCCATTAATACATTTTACCCTTTGTCTTTTTGTCCTTGACATCTTTGTCAACCTCCACCTATTGCTGGCCCTCTAACCAGCTCTACTGTCGTCATCCCCACCACCACCACCCTGCCAACTGTATAAATCTCATCCAATTTCCAGTTCTCTTTAGCTCCGATGAAGCATTAGTTCTGTTCTCTCTCCACAGATGTTGTCCGAACTGCTGAGACTTTCCTGCATTTTCTGCTTTTGTTTCAGATTCCAGCATTCTCAGTAATATGTTTTTATTTATTTCCTTACTAGATTGATATCTTAAATGAGCAGGTTATCTTATGAGAAAGGTTAGACCAACTGGGCTTGTATCCACTGGGTTAGGGGTGACTTGATTGAAGTGTATAAGACCCTGAATCGTCTTGACAAAATGGAGATGGAAACAATGTTTCCTCTAGTGTGTGAGTCCAGAACTAGAGGGCATTATCTTAAAATTAGGAGTTGCCCTCTTGGGACAGAGATAAGGAGAATTATTTTCTGAGGGTTGTGCAACTTTGGAACTCTGCTTCAGAAGGTGGTGGAGGTGAGGTCATTGAATATTTTTAAGGCTGAGATAGATTCATATTAGGCAGGGGGATCAAAGATTATTTGGGGTAGATGAGAGTGTAGAACTTGAAACACCAACGGATCAGCCATGATCTAATCGAATGGCAGAGCAGACTCAAGGGACTGAATGGCCTGCTTCTGCTCCATTTTCATTATGTTTATATGTTATCTGCAATGGCCTCTTCTAACTTCTACACTATTGCCTCTGAAGACCCGAAGGATCTATCCTTCTAGGTGCTGCCCCTCAGCATCATCATCTGAAAACACGTTAGTTTATGTGTATGCTGATAATACCTAGTCCTGCCTTACCATCCATCACCTCTCTGTACGTATGGTATCAACTATCTGCTTTCCTTGATAAATATTGATTTTTGTTTCCAGATTTCTGTTGCAGTTGATGTCTGTCTTAACATTATTAATTGGCTTTGTTGAATATCTTTAATCAATGATCTTTTCACATTTGCAGGCATTTCGCCAACCTGACCAAAGGCACCCAATACTTATTTCTATAAAGTTTATTACCAGAGCATTTCAAGCATGTCTGGAACACAGGTTTTCCTATTCTGGGGTAAGCGATGATTACAATTTTAAGAAATTAAAATTTTAAGAGTAAATATATACTCGTGGTTGCCGTTTGATTAACAGTAGAATGCAGCACAATTAAATGCTGAGCTTTTAATTGTAACGTAAAGAGCCAGTTACTGAAAAAAATGTGTAAATATAGTTGCTATTATAAGTAGTGAATCTGCTTAGGGATAAGCAAAAGCTTTAGTGAAAGCTCTAGAGGCACTGAATGAAACAAGTCAGGAATATTGTTCTGTTTGCTAAGCTTCACCACAAGGTTCCCCATTTGGTTGTTTTCTTAACTGCTTCTCAAATAAAAAAAGTTTAGAACCTGGAAGCTGATTTAATTTCTTGGCTTTGAAAATTCATTGGAATGTGAAGTGGAATTCCCTGATTTAGCAGGCTAAGGATTATTAAAAGGTTTTATTCCTCTCCCTTATCTTTCAGAATGCCTACAGAATACTTTGTGGCTCCATTCGGTGATACGGCGATAATTAGTTTGTGGGACAGCTACAGGATACCAAAGACACAGGGGTACCTGATGACAACCTTATGCCTCACAGCTACAATCGAGATCAGCTACAGCACCGGGCAGGTAGAAGAGAAAACTCACGAGTTGATGCAATGTACCAAGTCGTGCCAGGAAGTTTGCCTGCTGCTCGGGAAAAACGATCCAAAGAAGCCAAGCCACTAATTTGCACTATTTTACTGGGCTTGTTACTGGTAATTGCAGCAGTAGTTGCATGGTGCTATTACACGGCATCATTAAAGAAATTAAATAGCCTTACAATAGAGCAGTTGGAGCTCAACAAGAATGGATTTTTCATTAGAAACACTACCGATTTGGTTTTTGAAATGGGCTTCAAATCTGCTCCCATTGACCTTGAATCATGTTTTCAAGATGAAACTGGAGATGGGTTAAACTGCACAAAGTCTGGTAAAGAGAAAGTGGATTTCTTTATCAAAACCTTTAAGCCCAAAGATACCATAACATGCTACAATATCGAATGGAAGACTGTCTCATTGGACTCTGTTGTTGAACACTGCATGTATTGGGCAGGTGGATATTGGTATGGAGGAGCGGAAACTAGCACACAGCACTGGCCTATCAAGATTTCAGGTGTAGTGGATCCAAAGCCATATGTAACAGGAGATGTGCACTCAACACGTGAAGGCTTTGGTGGAATTCTAGAAAGGTACTGGGTCTCATCTAAAGCTGTAGCTGTTCGAGTTAATGACTCAGTCCCTCTGCACATTGGTTGGAACAGCTCAGATAAAAAAGCATTTTGCCTGCATGCTCGCTACAAAGATTCTCCATTTCAACCGTTGACAGGACAACAGCCATTTGTAAAATTAAGTTATCAAATCTGTGTTGGTTCTGATTTGAAAGTTGTCCACAGATACATGGCCAAAAAGCATTTCAAGAAGCCTGCAATTACGCCTTCGGAAAGTATGTTTAGGTACCCCATATGGTCCACATGGGCCCTGTACAAAACTGAAGTGAACCAGGATAAAGTTTTGCATTATGCAGAAAAAATCAAGAAGTATCAGTTCAATATCAGTCATATTGAAATAGATGATCGATATTCCAGTAGTTATGGCGAATTTGACTTTGACCCAATTAAGTTTCCAAATGCTTCAGAACTGCTACAGAAGCTAAGAGATGATGGATTTCAGGTGACATTATGGGTTCATCCCTTTGTTAATTATAATTCTCCCAGTTTTGTGAAGGGAATAGAAAGCTCTTATTTTGTGACAGATCCCAGTGGGAGATTTCCTGCCTTTGTGGAATGGTGGAACGGGATTGCGACAGTTTTGGACTTCACCAATCCTGAAACCACAGATTGGTTTCAGAAAAGATTGGAACACTTGAGGTCAAAATATGGGATTGTGTCTTTTAAATTTGATGGGGGTGAGACTAGTTACCTTCCTGCGGAATTTAGCACTCACAAGCCTTTGTCAGATCCTAGCATATTCAGTAAACTATATGCAGAAACTGCAGCTTTGTACTGCAAATTGGCTGAAGTGAGGGTAGGATATCACACCCAGATGCTCCCTTGTTTCGTTCGAATGATTGACCGTGATTCTGTTTGGGGCTATGAGCTTGGTTTAAAGTCCCTAATTCCAACTGCTCTCACTATGAGTATTTTGGGGTACCATTTTATATTGCCTGATATGATTGGAGGAAACACTTATCCAAATAAAACTGACGGCTCTGATGAGATCCCAGACCGTGAGCTTTATATCCGCTGGCTCGAACTATCAGCTTTTCTTCCAGCTATGCAGTTCTCCATTCCTCCTTGGCTGTACGATGCAGAGGTACTGCGGATTGCGTATAAATTTACACAGCTCCGAGAAAGTTTAGTTGTGCCCCTTATCCTTCGGCTAGCGGAGGAAACTACTAAGACGGGTAATCCAATTATAAGGCCTCTCTGGTGGATTGCTCCAGGTGACGTTAAAGCACAAAGGGTAGACTCTCAGTTTCTAATTGGGGATTATCTTATGGTAGCCCCCATTCTAGAAAAAGGTAAGGAAGCAAGAGATATCTATCTTCCTGAAGGTAAATGGCAGAGTTTCAATGGGGGCGTTTTTGATAAAACACCAACTCATCTAAGTGACTTTGCGGTTAACCTTGATGAAGTGGCCTATTTTATTAGAATGATCTGACTTTTTTTAACTTGGAGTAATTCTGATAACGAGTTAAATGGATTTTTTTTACAAATTATTACAGATCCACTGTTACTACATGTGCTCCGATATATTTAATTCGAAGATAATCACAAATGGGCATTTTAGCATCATACATGGGGTACCTTAAATATTAAAAGAAAATTGAGATTTTTACAACTTCCCTTTCCCTAACTGAACGAGTTATTGCTTTTTAAGGAATAGTCACTCCAAAATTGATAAAGAAAGTAGATGAACAATAAAACTAAATGAAAGAATAATTTTTTTTTTAGGTTCATTAAAAAAAAAGCATGCATTTCTGTTAAGGATCAAATGGGCTGTCCAAGTGATAACAGGGATATACTTAAAAAAACAGGACTAGTGTTTGATTTTAGTAAATTATAGTTTTAGTGAGCTGTCGATCAAAAAGCACATTTTATTTTGTGTACTTAAATCATTTGGGGGAGATGGTGTGGTAGTAATAATGTCACTCGATAGTGGTAATGTCTCTCTGGGGACGTGGGTTCACATCCCACCAAGGCAGCTGGTGGAATTTAAATTCAATTACGCAATACAAAAATCTGGAATTGTAAGCCAGGCTCCGTAATGGTGACCATAAAACTATCGCAATTGTCGTAAAAACACATCTGGTTTAGGGAAGGAAATATATCATCCGTACCTGGTCTGGCCTTCATGTGACCCCCAAATCCTTACCAACGTGGTTGACTCAAATCAAAGTCAATTAGGGATGGACAACAAATGCTGGCATTGCCAGTGATGCCCACATAAAACAGTTAAGTCAAAACTTGCTGTTGCCAAATTAGGTGGCTTGGTAAGCTGTGAGGAAATGTGCAGGAGGGATTGCAGAAAACCTTAGGTTTAAAGAATGGGAAAAATGCAGTTCACTAGCTACCTTTGAGGGTAGAGAAGGATAAAACATCCGGGAGTCGGGGAAATAATGTTTTACGGTCTTTGAGAGCAAATTACAAATAGTGGAAGACAATAAAATTGACACAAGATTATAGTTATGAGAAATGTAGAAAACTAGGTCTGTATTCACTGGAGCAGAGAAAGTTGTGGAGGAATCTAATTTTAAAATGTTGATTGAAGTCAGTGGCAGAAGGATATAAGCTCTACATTATTCTTAAGAGCAGAAATCAAACAACTGTCCTTACACAAAGTTATTAGGAAATGGAATGTATGACCACAGTGACTTCTGTTGTGTCTCAGACTTGGGACAACTGATGCTGTGGACAAAGACACTCAAACTCTTAAGTTATTGTACAACAAGCTCCTTTATTGTACCTTACTAATTATTGATTTAGGCAGAGTTATCACACAAAGTATCTAGACTATATTAATGATTTGGATGAGAATATAGGCATGGTTAGTAAGTTTGCAGATGACACCAAGATTGGTAGCATAGTGGACAGTGAAGAAGGTTATCTCGGACTGCAACGGGATCTTGATCAACTGGGCCAGTGGGCTGACAAATGGCAGATGGAGTTTAATTTAGATAAATGCGAGATGATGCATTTTGGTAGATTGAACCAGGGCAGGACTTACTCAGTTAATGGTAGGGCATTGGGGAGAGTTACAGAACAAAGAGATTTAGGGGTACAGGTTCATAGCTCCTTGAAAGTGGAGTCACAGGTGGACAGAGTGGTGAAGAAGGCATTCGGCATGCTTGGTTTCATTGGTCAGAACATTGAACACAGGAGTTGGGACATCTTGTTGAAGTTGTACAAGACATTGGTAAGGCCACACTTGGAACACTGTGTACATTTCTGGTCACCCTATTATAGAAAGGATATTATTAAACTAGAAAGAGTGCAGAAAAGATTTACTAGGATGCTGCTGGGACTTGATGGATTGAGTTATAAGGAGAGGCTGGATAGACCGGGACTTTTTTCTCTGGAGCGTAAGAGGCTGAGGGGTGATCTTATAGAGGTCTATAGAATAATGAGGGGCATAGATAAGGTAGATAGTCAATATCTTTTCCCAAAGATAGGGGAATCTAAAACTAGAGGGCATAGGTTTAAGGTGAGAGGGGAGAGATACAAAAGGGTCCAGAGGGGCAATTTTTTCAGAGGGTGGTGAGTGTCTGGAACTTGCTGCCACAGGAATAGTAGAGGCAGGTACAATTTTGTCTTTTAAAAAACATTTGGACAGTTAAATGGGTAAGATGGATATGGGCCAAATGCGGGCAATTGGGACTAGCTTCGGGCTTTTAAAAAAAAAGGGGTGGCATGGACAAGTTGGGCTGACGGGTCTGTTTCCATGCTGGAAACCTCTATGACTCATGACTTGGGCTTAGATATTACCCATTGCAAGGCGAGGTGATCAGTCCCCCTCTTGTTGGGATCCAATATCTCTTCCTTCATAACAGTTGTTCTTGCAGGTTATTGCTGTTGATGTCTCCGACACTCCTCCTTTTATCCAGGTTCTGCTGGTGCTGAACCATGATACATAAGCACACCTGGCTCAAGTTCTGTAGTTTCATTAAGACTTGACTCATCTATTTGACCAGGTTTTAATTATCAAACATCTTGTCTTGTTGATCCCAATATACTCAGTGGGAGACATAAACAGGATCCTTATGTTTGAAATCAAAACAGAAAATGTTGGAGAAACTGTGCAGGTCTGCCAGCATCTGTGGAGAGAGAATAAAGCCAATGTTTCAAGTCTGGATGGCCCTTCATCCAGCTCTGATGAAGGGTTATCCTGATTCAACATTGTCTCTATTCTCTCTCCATAGATGCTGTCAGACCTGCTGAATTTCTCCAGCATTTTCTGTTTTTGTTTCAGATTCTAGCATTTGCAGTAATTTGCCTTTACTTATGTTTGACCAGGTCTCAGTTAATCAAGATTTGTCTCTGTCTATTGTTCCTTGTAATACTTCTGTTTCTGCAGCTTTTTGCAACCATAGCGATTCTTTTTTTTCCCCATCCTGCTCTGCAGACATTTCACTGTTAGCCCGTAAGTCCACAGTCCGAAATATGGATGAATTATGTAACTTAAAATGAGGATACTAGAAAGGGGTTTAGAGTAGATAGCAGCAACAGGGGATTGTCACAGATGCAATTGGCTGAATAATGCCCCCCTCCCCCATCCCCCCATCCTGACATTTTTCAATGATTATTGAAGTTGTGCTACAAAATTATGCTTGCAAAGTTCGGAGTTTTACAGCATGATTATGGTGTTTGTCATAAAAACCATTCAAGGCAACCATTCATAACCATATGAAATGAACATTGTCAGTACAACCTCCCCTGTATGGCTTTACACCACAGCAGAATCCAAGGTGGAACTTATTTATGAGCAACTAGAATGTCACTCCACTGATCAATCAAAACAGAGGGTAAAACAAATACTGGAGTAATATAGTCCTGTAGATAAGCAAATTCAAAATCAACAATGTTCACTGACAAACATTTGAAGCATTAGGTGGCACAGTGGTTAGCGCTGCTACCTCAGTGCCAGGGATCCGGGTTCAATTCACTGTGTAGAGTTTGCACGTTCTCATTGAGTCTTGTGAGGGTTTCCGCCGGGTGCTCCGGCTTCCTCCCTCAGTCCAATTATGTGCGGGTTAGGTTGATTGGCCATGAAAAATTGCCTTTAGTGTCAGGGGGACTAGCAGGGTTGATACGTGGGGTTGCGGGTGTAGGGCCTGGGTGGGATTATTGTTGGTGCAAGTTTAATGGGCCGAATGTCCTTCTCCTCCACTGTAGGGATTCAATGAATGCTAATTTAGATCATAATGTGAGGACAAGGAAACAATAGGCAGTAAGGTCCTGGACTCTTTGAATGCATCAATTAAACAGAACAGCTGTAAACCACCAGCAAGGTCTTGTCCAAGCCACACTTCATCTTGGAACTCTATCGCCATTTCTTCACTGTCACTGGGTCAAAAACTGGAACACTTATCAGCACTGTGGGTGTATCTATACTACATGAACTGCAACAGTTCTAGCTCACCACCATCTTAAGGGCAGTTAGGGTCAGGCAACATGGAGTCATAGAGGTTTACTGCATGGAAACAGGCCCTTCGGCCCAACTTGTCCATGCCACCCCTTTTTTTAACCCTTAAGCTAGTCCCAATTGCCCACGTTTGGCCCATATCTCTCTATACCCATCTTACCCATGTCTAAATGCTTTTTAAAAGACAAGATTGTATCCGCCTCTACTACTACCCCTGGCACCTTGTTCCAGACACTCACTACCCTCTGTGGAAAAAAGTGTCCCTCTGGACCTTTTTGTATCTCTCCCCTCAGATGCTGGCCTTGCCAGCAATGCATGCATCCGTAGAAGAAGTAACAAAAGCACATTCCAAGTAGCACCAAACATAAAGCATATAGATAATCTTGCAAATAGAAGATGCTGAAGGGACGAATGGCTTGCATCTTTTACATAGGACCAAGAGCATCAAGTTAAAATGTAACCAGATCTCATATTTTGAACCATACTCTTGAATATTGTCTTTTCTCAATGCAAATGTTTTCTACTGAAACCTATTGTAAACAAGAAGTTAGAATGGAAGCAAACATTTGCAATGCAAAAAAAAGGAAACATAAACTTAGGATTGCTGTCCATCGTTCAGTATTGTATACCCAGGACCTAAACAGGACAAGGTGATTACAAGAAGGATCACAATCAATGAGCTGCTGTTGTGAAGCTACAAATCTTCTCGTCACGATAACCCTCTTTCCTCCCCAAAATATACATTTATCTAACCTAGATCAAGATAACACAGGTTCAAGAAGCACCTCCATTCAAGTCAACAATCCCTAACACGGTCTGTGAAGAAAATGACCTCTGTGCATTTGGAATCAAGCCAAAGGCCAATTAAATGCTCTCAGAAACTTAAACTTGCATAAACAATAGACCAGTAAAGAAAACAAAAAAGCATTGAAAGAGAATCTCTCCCATATCTTTGGCTTTACCTCAGAAAACAAGGTTTGTCATATGCCTGTTTAGCCCATTAGCATCTTAAGGATTACTCTCAATGCTTGGTATAACTGTATTTAAATATCAGTGTACACACCTGCCAAGAATGTTTGTGGTACCTTAATAAGTCAGAATATCAGAAATATGTTTCTTTTGAACCAAAAAGCACCAAAACTATTTTTCCCTTCAGAAACTTCATTTAAAAACATTTGATTCTGTTGGTTTGTAACATGCTGATTTTTTAAAAATCCTGTTGAATGCTGACTGCTGTAATTCTGTCACCAATGCTATAATTTAAATCTTTTTACTCTTAGTCACGTTCAGTTTCTTTTAACAGTGGGTGAGAAATATTCTGGATATCTTTCCTCATTAGAACTGAGATAGTATGCAAAGGATGTGATTTATCCTGGTTATAATCTATCTCTCCAATACAATCCACTGCACGGTTGCAACGTAATAGCTGCTTACGAGCCATGTGTGCACTACAAGTTAACTGCACCATGCTGTTAATTCTAATCGTCCTGTTTCTCATCTACATCCTGCCCCTCAGTGACATCATCTGAAAGCACTGTGTTAGTTTTCATACATTTGCTGACAACACCCAATGCTGCCTCACCACCACTACCTCCCTCCACTCCTCCCCTGCCATTAAATGATCAGATATTTTATCCAACATCCAGTACTGGTTGAGCAGAAATGTCCATCAATTAAATACTGGGAAGAGTGAAGCCATTGTTTTTGGTCCTTGCTTCAACCCTGTTCTCTAGCTACTGATTCCATCCTTCTCCCTAGCAACAGTATAAGATTAAGCCATTCTGTTTGCAGATTTAGTGTCATATTTTGTCCCAAGAAGTGCTTCGAAACTCATATTCATGCCACCACTAAGACGCATTTCCACCTCCATAACATCACCCAACTTCACCCTGTCTCAGCTCACCTGCTGCTGTAAACCTCATTCATGTCTTCGTTAATTCTAGACACCAAACCACTCCGGAAGCTACTAGGATTGATTACTAAAAGCTTGATGAAAGAGGTATGTTTTAAGAAGCGTCATAGAGATTTAGGGAGGCAAACACGTAGGCCAGAATTCTCCCAAAACATTTCCAAGTGTTGAATTTGCATGAAAACTGGAGTAATTCACGCCTTTTCTCAGTGGGAGTTCAGAGAAGAATCTCCCACACTCTGTGCACTGCTGAGGTCACCAGCATGAATATAATTAAACATCGGGGGGTGGGGCATTTTCCTGCCCGGGAGGCTGGCAGCATAGCGCTGAGCGGACCACTGCGCATGCGCTGATCTGTCAGCACCAAGATCCACGCATGTGCAGTAGCCCTGCATTGCTGGCCTCATGTGTGCAATGTGTGCAATTTTGGTCCCCTTCTTTGCAGAAGGATGTATTGGCCTTGGAGGGAGTACAGAGAAGGTTCACCAAGTTGATACCAGAGATGAGGGAGTTAGCTTATGAGGAGAGATTGAGTAGATTGGGCTTGTACTCATTGGAGTTTTAGAAGGCTGAGGGGAGATCTTATAGAGACGTATAAGATAATGAAGGGGCTCGACAGGGTAGAGGCAGAGAGATCCTTTCCACTTAGAAAGGAAACAAGAACTAGAGGACACAGCCTCATAATAAGGGGGAGTCAGTTTAGGACAGAGTTGAGGAGGAACTTTTCTCAGAGGGTAGTGAATCTCTGGAATTCTCTGCCCATTGAAGCAGTGGAGGCTTCCTCATTAAATATGTTTCAGTCACAGGTAGATAGATTTCTGATCAATAAGGGAATTAAGGGTTATGGGGAGCGAGCGGGTAAGTGGAACTAAACCACTATCAGATCAGCCATGATCTTATTGAATGGCGGGGCAGGCTCGAGGGCTAGATGGCCTACTCCTGCTCCTATTTCTTATGTTCTTATGCCTCCCGATTGCTGGCCAGCCCCGTGACCCCTGCATCGCCGGCCCGCCCCGATTGCTGGCCTTCCTCCTCCCCTCACCGATCCTGTCTGCAGAGTGGCATGGGACCCATCCCCCACCCCCACTGATTGCCCCGCTTCCTTAGCATTGCCCCATGCCCGATGTAATTCCCCCTGGAGTGAACCACTCTGGTGGGATGGGAGAGGCTAGTAGGACCGGAGACTTCGCTCACAAGCCCGTTAATCATAATTAAATAATATTAAAAGCCTCCCCTGGATACCTAATGCAGCTCCGCGCCTATTTCTAGTGCCATCAGCTCTGCACTAATAAATTATTGCTGGGTTGAATTTGATTGAATCAGCAGGTATCATTGTTCAAGACTCACCTGTGGGCCGGAATCTTATTACCGTTCACGCTGATGGGATTTTCCCATCCTGTTGCAGTGAACAGAGATTTGGCTGGTCCCAAATTCTCTGACTTCTCTGCAACAGGAGCATGGCATGAATGGCAGGTAAGATCACACCCACGGAGTTTTAAGTTAATCAGCGAAGCTGACGGATTTTCCAACATTTTTGTTTTTGATATTGAATGAAACCACAAATTTTCAATATATTGTTTCAAATCAACAAGATCTCCATGAGTGACAATCTTATTGAAATCTTTGCCATCAAGGTAGAGAATGAACCAACTATAAACAGCACACATATGATTTCCTACTTCTTAACAGCTGTGAAAATAATCTCTGCTGTTAGCATGAATTCAGTTCACTGTTACAGTAAATAGATGAAAAATTATAATTCTTTAGAAGATTTGCATTAGTCTTTTATTTAAGAATACAGAAACCTTTTAGTGCACCTAAGCAATCTAATCCTAATAGTTAAGTACACCAATTTTGATATGGTACCAGAAATGTGTGTTCTAGTGTTGTACCTTCTTGAATTCGTGAATGCATTATCTTAGATCAGGGACAGAAAACTCTAAAAGGCTAAGCTACCTCTTATTGTAGAAGTATATTTCCTACCACTGTCTCAGATACACAATGGTATGTATTCTGTAGGAGAGGGTAATAAATAGCATAACTTTGGGGAGGAAATAAATATGTTTCTCCTGTTCAGCTTGTTAGGTTCATGCTTTAGAGAACAATGAGAGGAGTTTTCAATTTTCCACTGTAGTGTCTTGAATAACCTAGAGGCAGTTTTGCACTCATAGGCTGGAGGTCCCAGGTTTGAGAAGCCTGATTTCAACCAGGGCAACAATTGAAAAACTGCAGATTGCTTCAGTAATACATGTTGTTTGGGGGACTGGGAAAGAGAGAAAAGGAAAAGCCGTATTTTCCACTTCTGATTAAATGACTGGTGCTACAATGTTTGCTTATGGAGTGTGGTGCCTAGGTGGAAGATGTGGTTCAGCTGTAATGCCCTCCATGAAAAGTCAACTTGCTCTTGCTGGATGAATACCTGAAGACTGCTAGCCTTTGGAACTACACTCCAGCAAGTGTCCATGCCTTCTGAAGAGGCAGGGAGAATAGGATGTGACATTTTTAATTCGAAGCTAATTTGTAAATTCGTAGCAAATTTAAATTTCCAGGAGAAATACATTTTTAGATGGCTTCTCGTGAGTCTATTAGACTTTGCCACTAACACCGTGGAGGAAGGTAAGAGGCTGTTCCAGTTTGGAAATTTTAAGTACCCTCTTCCCCTTTAAGCGTACTATAAATTCATTCATGAGCCAGGCACTTACTCTGTATGATTCAGTATCATAGTCTTCCACCGGTCCATTAAAACAGCACTGATATGTATTAGGTAAATTTTAATGATGGATTATGTCATCTTTGGAGCTTTACATAAACCAGTGAATTGATGTTAAATAGCTGCGACTGTGTTTGATGTTTTTAAAGCATAATCTGTTTTATTGGGTTTGTTTCTGATTATAATCAAGTTACCTTTAGTTCCCTGTTTGGCTTTAAAGTCCCTGGATCAGACATTGTAACTGTGTGTGCTTTTTGTTTTAATTTTTTATAGGAGCATTGTGTTTTTTTAACTTCAAAGACTTGCATAGGTACAGAATTCTGCGATCCCAATTTTAAACTCTAATATTGTGTGTGATCATGTAGATTTGCTTCTTTGAAACAACAGCTTTAACAAGCATACAAAGAATGTAAAATGACAGCAGAAATGTACTGTTTGCTAAAGTCAGTAGTCGGCAATAGGCTAGTTTATTTTCATAGCAGTGACCAATGAAACACAACTTGCTTTGTTTTTATTGTTGAGAATTGCATTTTATTTTTTGCCCACTGTTGGAAAGAGAATACAGGTCAAAGACTAGCAGTTAAATGCCTTAAAAGCAAATACTTTTTTAGTAATGTAAGATGTAGAGAAAAGCACAATTCTGAGTGTATTCTAAATGTACATATAATTCCAATTCCTTAGAATACAGATTGTGCGACTGGGAAGACTTACTGTATTTGGTTATATAATATAATGTTTATCCAAAATCTAGGGATAATGGGATAGAAATTAAACTTCATTTTGTCAACTTTTACTGGCATAAAACGGGTGTCCCAAAGCCCAATCCTTTGCTCCAAGCACGTCTGAAAAGTGTCTGACCCAAAAATTGTGTCAGTCTACTGAGATGATGAACAAGATTGAAGTCAGACTTGTTATTGGCACAAATTCTAGATCTTTTTAAGATAGCATGTTACTGTAAACATTCTGATACAGCATATGGAAAATAATGGTGTAATGTGCTAGTTTTTGCGTTAATAAATGTTTATGGATTTTTCATTGCTGTGTTCAGGGAAAATAATGTAAAGTTAATTTTGTTTAAATAAAAGATTTATGGATTTTTAACTGTTTCTATATATTTTTATCTGTATTATTATACAAAATACTCATGATGTTCTGATTAACAATGTGACTGATGTGGATCATGTAGACCCAGTAATTTGAACAATCCATCGCACAACAAATACATAGAAACATAGAAAAACTACAGCACAAGACAGGCCCTTCAGCCCCACAAGTTGTGCCGAACATATCCCTACCTTTTAGGCCTACCTATAACCCTCCATCCTATTAAGTCCCATGTACTCATCCAGGAGTCTCTTAAAAGACCCTATTGAGTTTGCCTCCACCACCACTGATGGCAGCCGATTCCACTCGCCCACCAGCCTCTGTGTGAAAAACTTCCCCCTAACATTTCCCCTGTACCTACCCCCCAGCACCTTAAATCTGTGTCCTCTCGTAGCAGCCATCTCCACCCTGGGAAAAAGCCTTTGAGAGTCCACCCGATCTATGCCTCTCAACATCTTGTATACCTCTATTAGGTCTCCTCTCATTCTACGTCTCTCCAAGGGGAAAAGACCGAGCTCCCTCAGCCGATCCTCATGAGGCATGCCACTCAATCCAGGCAACATCCTTGCAAATCTCCTCTGCACCCTTTCAATCTTTTCCACATCCTTCCTGTAATGAGGCGACCAGAACTGAGCACAGTACTCCAATACAAAGCAGCTATTCCATTTCCAGACAAAAGAGCAAAATGTTTGGCCTTTTGCATTCCAATTTTAAAATATAATCTTGCATAAGCTTAAAAGTATTATTACAGATTTCCTAAACTAATTAATTAGTACACATAACGATATTTGTAACATTTTCAAAATAGTTTCTGTAATAGTTGGAATTAAATTGATCAAGTGGGATTATATTCAGAACATTATCAATAATTCTGTCTCCACCTCTATTAAAGTTAACAATCCATACTGAAATCCACAAGCAATGGCAACCTGTTGGTTCCTGAGAGTCTGGACAGTGATTGTTCAGAGGCTTTTCAATATTGAAAGCCATCATAACTGAGCTCTCACTTGTGGACCTTCCATCAAGGATTGCTGGATATCCATCAATACTGCAGCTGTTTTTTCTTCCTCTGTACCTTTGTCTTGGGCACTGAGGTCAATAGTATTGCCCCAACTGCTGCCCAGTAGAGATTTGTTAACCCAAGGATCAGAATTGGACCTGCTGGCCTATAACCATAAGAGATGCTGCATTTATTTTTGATATCAAAGAAGCTTAACATTATTCCTTTTTATTACATTTCTGTGTCCAGAGGTCTAAGAAACATTAGAAAACATCAAACACTTTGTAGTTTATCTAGGTTGCTTGATATGAGGGATTTCCTAAAGTACAGTCTTGTTTCTGACTAGAGTAGACACATCAGTCTCCCAGTGGAGAATCTCAATATCAATACTTCACAAGCAGAAATATTTCTTGTATGTGGAACACAAGAACATGGAAAATAATTGTGTTTTTGAAAATGGAAACATCCTACTAAACATTATTGTCCTTTAAGGAAGGAAATCTACCGTCCTTATCTGGTCTGGCCTACATGTGACTCCAGAGCCACAGCAATGTGGTTAACCCTCAACTGCCTTGGGTAACTAGGGATGGGCAATAAATGCTGGCCAGCTAGTAACGGCCATGTCTCTCGAATGAATAAAATTCCTGGAAATCTGCTTGAATTTTGACATCTAATTAAAATAATAAATTCACTAGAAACTTAATCAAATCTGATCATTTAAGATATTTAGACACATTTGTTATTATGGGGGGGGGGGATTTCACAGTGCCTTGTCCTGATCAATCCTGCACTCATTTTGTTTGATATTGATATTAACTAGTGATTGGCAGTGTCAATCAATGCCACAAGGTCAAGAACGGATCACAGAATCAGACATGCAGACTGATGTAGATTATTTGTGGTCCCCGGCAACTAAAAACAAAGAAAAATATTGGGTTTCGGAGACCGTACTAATGATTAGTCTAAGCCTTGTTAAAATAAAAAAATACTTGATTGGTCATGTCAAATTCAGCAGCATCATAGATTGGTGTCTATGTATTACATAAATCATTGAGCATAATTGCTATCTTTATACATGAAATGCAATATTGTCCTCCTGGGGAGGGTGTCTTGATGTGCTAACTTCTTTTGTTCTTGGGATCTGGGTGATACAAAATAGCAAGGCTACATTTTCATTGCCCATCCCGAGTGGCCCTAAGAAGATGGTGCCAGACATATGCTTTAAATCATTACTAGGCTTTGTGCTGATGGCTCTCCCATGATGTTGTTAAGTAATGGTGTGGAGATGCTGGTGTTGGACTGGAGTGGGCACAGTAAAAAGTCTCTCGACGCCAGGTTAAATTCCAACAGGTTCACATGGAATCACAAGCTTTCGGAGCGCTGCTCCTTCATCAGACACATGACGACGCAGAATTGCCGAGCAGAAACTGATAGCCAAGTTCTGCATGCATGAGGACGGCCTCAACCGGCATCTTGGGTTCATGTCACACTACATGTAACCCCCACTATGAAGGGATTGTGATGGACATTTTCTGTAAGATATGATTCGGTGAGTATGACCACGCTGGCATCGCATGCTGGCGTTGTTTAAGACTTACCTGGATAGTCACATGAGCAGTCTGGGAATGGAGGGATACAAACGAATGGTCTAGTTGGACCAAGGAGCAGCACAGGCTTGGAGGGCCGAAGGGCCTGTTTCCTGTGCTGTACTGTTCTTTGTTCTGGGAGACAGCTCTCCCAATTTTAGTACAAGCCCCCAGACATTAGTAAGGTGGACCTCGCAGGACTGATGGGGCTGGATTTGTTGAGAGCTGACATGGATATGACATGCCAAATGAATTCCTTCTGTGCTATAACTATTCTATGATTCTTTGAATACTCCCCTATGTTAACAGGTATAGTTGATAAAAATCTATAGATTCTAAAGAGATGGGGGGAGGCGATGCCCTAGTGGTATTATCACTAGACTATTAATCCAGAAATTTTAGCTAATGTTCTGGGGACCCGGAAGTGAGTGGAGTTAAAGGAAGGGCTATTCCATCTGAAATCAAGCTCAGCCAGACACAGGAAGATGGAGATTGGTCCTAGTTTCAAGGAAGGAACAAACAGTCCCCAGATCATGTTGATGGGAGGATGGAGGGGTTGAGAGATTTAATGTCCATGGTGAAAAGGGGGCAGGGCCAGAAAACTAGAAACAGTTAAAAGTGGCAGGAGGGGTTTCACTGGGCGCCCTCAACATTGACTCTAAACCCTGTGAACTCTCCTACATCAGGTCAAAAATGGGCATGGAATTCTCTGCTGATTAGTAGATACTGTCCCAATCTCAACTGATAAATCAAAACTCTTCCATATTGAACGTCAATTGAAGAAGAACTGAGGGCAAGGGCACTGAATGTTCCTTGGAAGGGGTATTTCAATGACAATACCAAGAGTAGCTCAGTAGCACCATTACAGACCAAGCTGACCAAGTCCAAAAGGAAATAGTTTCTGGAGTGGGTTGGTAGCAGGTGCTGAGGGAACCAGCAAGAGGGAAAAACCTACTTGAATTCATTCTCGCCAATCTACCTGTTGCAAATGCACCTGTCCATCACGGTATTGATAAGAGTGATCACTGCACAGCCCTTATGGAAAGGAATCTTGAGGAAGCCCTCCAACTTTGTGATTGGCATGACCACTGTGCTAGATGGGACAGATTTCAAACAGATCTCCCAACTCAAAGCTGGCCATCCATGAGGTGCTGTGGGCCATCAGCAGCAGAATTGTAGACAACCACAATCTGTAACCTCATGGCCTGGCATATCCCCCCTCTCTACGATAGCCATCAAGTCAGGGAGGAACCCTAGTTCAATGAAGAGTGCAGGAGGGCATGCCAGGAGCAGCGCCAGGTAAACCTAAAAATCAGTTGTCAACCAGGTGAAGCTACAACCCAAGACGACTCGTGTGCCAAACAGTGGAAGCAGTGTGCAATAGACAGAGCTAAATGATCCCACAATAAATTGATTAATTCTAAATCTACAGTCTTGCCACATCCAGTTGTTAGTTGTTTAATTGTCCATCACAAGAGGAGCAGGCTCCACAAATATCCCATCCTCAATGATGGAGGAACCCAGCACAACAGTGCAAAAGATAAAAGAATTTTCAACAATCTTCAGCCAGTGGATGAACCATTTTGGCCTCTTCCTAAGGTCTCCAGCATCACAGATGAAGATTTTCAGCCAATATGATTCACTCCATGTGACACTGAGAAACGTCTCAAGACATTGGATGCAATAAAGGCTATGGGTCTTGACAACGTTCCAGCAACAGACGTATGCCTCAGAACTAGCTGTGCTCTTAGTCAAGCTACAACATCTACACAGCAATGTGAAAAATTGCCCAGGCTTGTCCTGTCCATAAATATCAGCACATGTTCAACTGGCCAATTACCCATCAGCGACTCTCGATCAGCAACGTGATGGAAGGTGCCATTGACTCTGCAATACCCCGTTCACTGATGCTAATTTGGGTTTCACCAGCGCCACACACCTCCTGACCTCATTACAACCTTCGATCAAATATGGATCAAAGAGCTGAATTCAAGAGAAAGGTGAGAGTGACTGTCCTTGACATCTAGGCTGCATTTGACTAAGTATGGCACCAAGGAGTCCTCTCCAAACTGGTGTCAATGGAAATCAGGAGGAAAAATCCCACTGGTTGGAGTCATACCCGGCACAAAGGAAGATGGTTGTAGTTGTTGGAAGCCAATCATCTCATGCTGAGACATCACTGCAAGAGTTCCTCAGCCTCATGTTCTCGCAGCATCTTCAACTGATTCACCAATGACTTTCCCTCCATCACAAGGTTAAAAGTGGGGATTTTCGTTGATGTTCAGCAGTGTTCACAACTCCTCAGATACTGAAGCAATCCTTATCCAAATGCAGCAAGATAATATTCAGGCTTGGACTGAAAAGTGGCAAGTAACATTCACAACACACCAGTGCCAGACAATGACCATACCCATCAAGAGAAAACCCAACCAGTTCCCCTTGACATTCAATGGCATTACCATCACCGAATCTTCCAGTATTAATACCCTGGAGGTTACCATTGTCCAGAAACTGAACTGGACCAAACATACAATACTCTGACTATAATAGCAGGCCTGAGGGGCTGGGAATTCTGCAGTGAGTAACTCACCATCTGACTCCCCAAAGCCTGCACAAGGCACAAATCAGGAGTGTGATGGAATATTCTCTCTTTGCCTGGATGAGTGCAGCTCCAGCAAACTCAAGAAGCTTGACACCATCCAGGACAAAGCAGACTTCTTGATTGGCACCCCATCTACCACTTTAAGCATTTACTTTCTCCACCACTGACAGTGGCAGGAGTGTCTACCATCTACATTAGATCCACTGCAGCAACTCACCGAGGCTCCTTCAACAGTACCTTCCATAACTTTGACCTCCAGCATCTTGAAGGACAAGGACAGCAGATGCATGGGAACACCACTTGCAAGTTCTGCTCCAAACCACGTGCTATTCTGACTTTGAAATATATCGCCATTCCTTTACAGTCACTGGGTCAAAATCCTGAAACTTCCTTCCTAACAGCACTGAGGGTGTACCTGCAACATAAGATTGGAACAGTTCAAGAAGGTAGCTCATCACCACCTTCTCATGGACAATTAAGGATGGACAATAAATGCTAATCAGCGAAGCCCATGAATGCCTGCCTTTTCCCCATTCTGGCACACATTTCTCTTCACGTAAATTATCTAATTCACTTTCGGAAGCCTTGATTAATCCTGCCTCCAGCACATTCCAGATCCTAACCTGTGTATGAAAGAGTTTCCTCATGTCACATTTGTTTCTTGTGCCAATTGCCTTAAATTGGTGTCCTCTGGTTCTCGGGCCTTTTATCAACAGAAACATTTTCTCCCTATCTACTCTATCCAGACTCCTGTTGAATTTGAACAATTCTATCAAATCTCTTTTTAATCTTCTCTTCTCCAAGGAGAACAGGCACGGCTTCTCCAATCTATCTACTGAACAGTTCCTCCTCCCTGGAAGCATCCTCAATAATCTATTCTGCAGATTTTCTTAATTCCTTTACATTATTCATAAAGCATGGTGCCCAGAACTGGGTACAATACTCCCGTTGAGGCTGAATCAATTATATGGGGTTATCATAACTTCCTTTCTTTTGTGCCCGAGGCCCCGATTTATAAAGCCCAAGATCATGTGTGCTAACCTGCCTTGCCACCCTCAATGCTTTGTGCATACATTCTGCAAGTCCCACTACTCCTGCATCCCCTGAAGAATTGTACTGTTATGTTGTCTCTCCTCATTCTTCCTACCAAAATGAATCACTTCACTCTTCTGTGACATTAAATTTCTTCTGCCACTTATCCAGCAATTCCATTGTGTATTTTTGAAGATTAACACTACCCTCCCTGTAGTATAAGGATACCTGGCATAGCAAGAGTTAATGTGGGACTGGAATGCATCATCCCCCACAGTGTGACGTAAACAGACACATGACCTGAGACTAGAGTTAGTTATCGACTGGACAGAGACCTGTGTAGAAGTAAGCATGGAGTTAGCTCATAGCTTAGGTCGTGCCCTGCATATATGTACATAGTTATATGTTATCAATGAACACTTAATGTTAAACAATTCAAGTCTCAGAACCTCTTTCTGATACCTACTGAACATATAAGATACAATGTAGTGGCAACTAATGGAAGAATCTAGAACCTCGAGAGAAGCTGGAGTAGATATTCAAATGCTGGATTATTAAAGCAGCACAAAAGGAGATTGCCTGAAAGAAGCTCCATTGCAGAATTGGAAGCAGAAGAACAGAAGTATGAAAGCCATTTTGTAGCGAAGAACTTGACAAGATTTTGTGAAGGGTCATTCTGAACACCACCAGAGTCAAAGGACTCAGCAGCAGTGAGCAAAAAACTCAGTTTGAAGCTCGGATTAGTATAAAAAGCTTCCGTGCTGTAAAAAGTCAGAGCAGCCATTTCCAAAAGCACTGCAGCCAGATGGATTCAGAATCGATGCCACACAACAGGGCGGCCAAGCTCATTGTAAGGAGAAAAGCTGAAAACCAATTGGAAGGGTTTAAAAACTCAGCCAAAGCTAGGATTCAACTGGAAAATCCTCTGACATCGCAGGGAAGGCCCAGAATAGTTAATTGTCCTTATTTTTGTGCAGTGATTTACTCAGAGGATGGGAGCGCCATCACCATGGGACTCTCCCATAATGCAACTAGCACAGGGAGGCTGTTTGAAAAACAGTTACAGTGGCACCATCTTTAAAACCAGCACAGCATTTAACTTTTAAAGCAACCATGGACAATAAATTAACATTATCAAACCAATTTGGACTGATCCAAGGGCCAGACCAAACACACAAAATTGGGCACTTTGATGAAAAAAATTTGTAAGACAACTTCAGGATGAGATAAAAAGACAGAAGCTGAACAACGAAATACACTACAGGCGGGATTTTCCAGCCATACTCACCCCAAAATCGGAAAATCTCACTGGAGGTCAACAGACCTTTACATGATCTGCCCCTCACCCGCTACGATTCCTGTGGTGGGTGGGATGGGAAAATTCACCCCTACATCTAAGAGCTGATGATATTACTGCAGGCAATGAATGAATGAATGCTCAGATATCTCTATTGTTTCTTAGCTGTAAACTAATTGATTCTGTCTTTGATCTATCTGGATCCTCTCCAGAAGTTTCACATTTTTCTTAATCAAAACTGCCTCCTTCTCTATCCAGAAATATTTAATTATCGGTCCTGTCCTTCTTTGAGCTAGGTTTCTTGTTATAGCCACAACATCATATTTCCACTTGCAGCTCATCAACTTTATTTACCATAGTCTGTGCATTCTCATACTTTCACCCTCCTAGATGTACGCGGCCCCTGTGCCCAGGCCAATGGGTTTGAACATCGTCATCACCATGACTAGTTCAGGAAAAATGTTCAAAGATGTGACTTCCTGGAACAAAACAAGCAGCCTTCACTGCCAAATGGGAATTTCACAGTAACTTCATTGCAGTGTTAGTGTAAGCCTTACTTGTGGCTAATAAATGAACTTTACTTTTAAAAATGTGGGCGACAGAGTGGCACAGTGGTTGTTAGCACTGCTGCCTCACAGTGCCAGGGACCTGGGTTCGATTCCCAGCTTGGGTCACTGCCTGTGTGGAGTTTGCACGTTCTCCCCGTGTCTGCATGGGTTTCCTCCGGGTGCTCCGGTTTCCTCCCACAGTCTGAAAGACGTGCTGATTAGGTGCATTGACCCGAACAGACGCCGGACTGTGGCGACGAGGAGAATTTCACAGTAACTTCATTGCAGTGTTAATGTAAGCCTTACTTGTGACTAATAAATAAATACATTTTTAAAATAAAAAGACTTAACCTGAGGTTACAACTCAAGAGTGCAGCATACCAACAGCTCAAGGCTGATGGCAAAAGTTAAATAGTGGAAGATGAGGGAAATGTGGTGCAGATTGAGTAATATGCTGATCAACATGACCTGCAAAGCTTTTTTGAAGACTCCAAGGCTGTCAATAGACTGAAGTCAAAAGGGCATAATCTCCTTCATTTGCAGGATGGCGTTCCTCTTCTTGAAGGTGACAATTGCATCTGTCAGTGCTGGACAGAACATTTTGAACAACTCCACCGTGAATCCACAGCAGCAGCTGATACTCTCCAGGCTACCCCGCAGTAACCTGTGGTGGAATTAATCTAATCATCAAGTCCTGACAGTGCAGAAGGAGACCCTTCAGCCCATCAAGTCTGCACCAACAGAGGCATTTTAGCATAGCCAATCCACCTAACCTGCCCATCTTTGGACTGTGGGAGGGAACCCACGCAGACACGGGGAGGACTCCACGCAGACAGTCACCCAAGGCTGGAATTGAACCTGGGTCCCTGGCACTGTGAAGCAGCAGTGCTAACCACTGTGCCACCCTGAGAATTCTTGGGAAAACTGCAACAAGCAATCAAACAGATGGGGGGAAAATAAACAAAACCTGCAATTCTGATGGTACTCCAGCTGAGGTCTTTAAAGCTGGTGGGCATTTACCTACATTAAAATTCCCTGCATTTATCCTATGAATTAGGGAAAGAAATAACTCTAATATCTAAACCCCACTGACACCATTGCCAACTTCAGGAATACAACAATTGTAACCATCTTCAAAAAAGATCAATCATGTTGTGGTTAACTCTTGAGGTATTTCCCTCTTACCCATAGCTGGAAATATCCTGATATGCATTGTCCTGAATTTGACATGATTTTTCTTGGCAGACAAATACATTAAAAATGTCAAGAGCAACACCAGGAACCCTTCATTGCATTCATTGACCTGGACAAAGCTTACGACTCAGAATGTGGATTGCATTCCAATTTTGATATTCAATAATTTTCATCACAATCCTGCTATTGCTTCATGATGATAAGAGTACAATTCTGTTGAGTGTGAGATTTGAAACAGACAGTTTAAAAACCCAGAGTCAGGCAAGGTTATGTGTTAGCTCCCACACTATTTATAATCCACCTGATGCTGGCTATTCACCTCATCAACGATCAGCTGCCCTCTGTCAGCCATCTCTTTCAAAGGGCCACCATTGCTGCTGCTTCAACTTTGCTTGTATTAGCATCACTAACTAACATTGTCTTCCGCCAGCATTTATGAATCTTGTTAACGATGTGGTAATGACCAGATAATCTCTTTTTTGTGATGTTGATTGATTAGGTGGGAGGTCAGGTGATTCTATTGATATTAACCAGAAAACTGGGATAGACCACCCGTTCTGCTTCAAAATCTCTTACAAGCAATGGGACCTCAGTTTAATGTCTCATCTGAAAGACACCAACCCCGAGATTGCAGTCCTCCCTCAGTATTGTGTTGGAGTGTCAGCCTTGATTTTACATGTTCAAGCCCTGGATTGGGGTTTAGACCAGAGCCTTGTGATTCAGAGTCATAGAGGTTTACAGCATGGAAACAGGCCCTTTGGCCCACCTTGTCCATGCTCCCCTTTTTTTAAACCCCTATGCTAGTCTCAATTGCCCGCATTTGGCTCATATCCCTCTATACCCATCTTACCCATGTAACTGTCTAAACATGTTTTAAAAGACAAAATTGTACCTGCCTCCACTACCACCTTTGTTCCAGATACTCACCACCTTCTATGTGAAAAAATTGCCCCTCTGGACCCTTTTGTATCTCTCCCCTCTCACCTTAAACCTATGCCCTCTAGTTTTAGACTCCCCTACCTTTGGGAAAAGATATTGACTGTCAAGCTGATCTATGCCCCTCATTATTTTATAGACCGCTATAAGATCACCGCTCAGCCTCCAGGCTCCAGAGAAAAACGTCCCAGTCTATCCAGCCTCTCCTTATAACTCAAACCATCAAGTCCCAGTAGCATCCTAGTAAATCTTTTCTGTACTCTTTCTAGCTTAATAATATCCTTTCTATAACAGGGTGACCAGAACTGTACACAGTATTCCAAGTGTGGCCTTACCAATGTCTTGTACAACTTCAACAAGACATAGTATTCAATGTTCTGACCAATGAAACCAAGCATGCCGAATGCCTTCTTCACCACTCTGTCAACCTGTGACTCCACTTTCAAGGAGCTATGAACTTGTACCCCGAGATCTCTTTGTTCTATAACTCTCCCAACACCCTACCATTAACGGAGTAAGTCCTGCCCTGGTTCGATCTACCAGAATGCATCATCTCACATTTATCTAAATTAAACTCCATCTGCATTCGCCAGCCCACTGGCCCAATTGATCAAGATCCCGCTGCAATTCGAGGTAACCTTCTTCACTCTCAACTATGCCACCAATCTTGGTGTCAGAGGCGAGAGTGCTCAAGACTGAGCCATAGCTGACACCACAGACGAGGAGATCCAACATTGGATCAGCTGTGCCAGTTCAGCCTTCTCCACGTTATGGAAATGAGTGTTTGACAACCAAGACATCACCCTCAAATTGAGGGAATGGAAGCAACAACAAGGCACAATAACCCTAATTCAGATTTTATCATATTCCTCTTACTCTGACATCACCTTATACCTTACTATTTCTTACTGTAGTGCTATTTGTCACCCCTATTCTCTGTGCACCTTGGTTTTCCTCTCTGATATTACATCCTGGTTCCTGCGCCCCTGCCGAGTTAGTTGTAACCCTCCCCAGTACACCAGCTATTGAACACAATAATCTAATCTTTGTTCAACATCAGTTTCATGCCTTAATTTGGGATCACTTAATATTCTGACCTCTCCCTTCACTGTCCTTTCTTGCTGTTCTGTTAAGTCTCTGTGTAATTTCTACATTTCCGATTCCATCTTTGACTCTCTGCTGATGAGGTTGTAAAAAAGATGAATACATATTAAATACATGTATACATACATAAAATACATGTATTTTACAACATCATCGGATCCTTGTTATTTTTAGATATGGCTATATCCTGACTGTTCCCTGGTATGGCTATGAATACAAGGTTTTATAAAATAGTCATGTTTTAGAAACATAGAAGAAACATAGAAAAACTACAGCACAAAACAGGCCCTTCGGCCCCACAAGTTGTGCCGAACATATTCCTACCTTCTAGGCCTACCTATAACCCTCCATCCTATTAAGTCCCATGTACTCATTCAGGAGTCTCTTAAAAGACCCTATTTGCCTCCACCACCACTGACGGCAGCCAATTCCACTCGCACATCACCCTCTGTGTGAAAAACTTCCCCCAAACATTTCCCCTGTACCTACCCACCAGCACCTTAAACCTGTGTCCTCTCGTAGCAGCCATTTCCACCCTGGGAAAAAGCCTGAGAGTCCATCCGATCTATGCCTCTCAACATCTTATATACCTCTAATAGGTCTCCTCTCATCCTACGTCTCTCCAAGGAGAAAAGACCGAGCTCCCTCAGCCTATCCTCATAAGGCATGCCACTCAATCCAGGCAACACCCTTGTAAATCTCCTCTGCACCCCCCCCTTTCAACTTTTCCACATCCTTCCTGTAATTAGGCGACCAGAACTGAGCACAGTACTCCAAGTGGGGTCTGACGAGGGTCTTATATAGCTGCATCATTATCCCCGGACTCCTAAACTCAATCCCTCGATTGATAAAGGCCAGCACACCATACGCCTTCTTAACCACCTCCTCCACCTGCGGGGCCAATTTTAGAGTCCTATGGACCCGGACCCCAAGGTCCTTCTGATCCTCTACAGTACTAAGAGTCTTTCCCTTTATATTGTACTCCTTCATCCCATTTGACCTGCCAAAATGGACCACTATGCATTTATCTGGGTTGAAGTCCATCTGCCACTTATCCGCCCAGTCTTGCATCCTATCTATGTCTCTCTGTAACTTCTGACATCCCTCCAGACTATCCACAACCCCACCAACCTTCGTGTCATCGGCAAACTTACCAACCCATCCCTCCACTTCCTCATCCAGGTCATTTAGGAAAATGACAAACAGCAAGGGTCCCAGAGCAGATCCCTGGGGCACACCACTGGTGACCGACCTCCATTTAGAAAAAGACCCATGTATACAAACTCTCTGCCTCCTTTGGGCAAGCCAGTTCTGGATCCACAGGGCAGCAGCCCCTTGGATCCCATGTCCTCTCACTTTTTCTAGAAGTCTTGCATGGGGGACCTTATCGAACGCCTTGCTAATCCATATAAACCACATCTACCGCTTTCCCTTCGTCAATGTGTTTAGTCACATTTTCAAAGAACTCCACCAGGCTCGTAAGGCACCATCTGCCTTTGACAAAGCCATGCTGAGTATTCTTGAGCATACTAAACCTCTCTAAATGCTCATAAATCTTGTCCCTCAGGATCTTCTCCATCAGCTTACCAACCACTGAGGTTAGACTCACCGGTCGTTAATTTCCTGGGCTATCCCTATTCCCCTTCTTGAAAATAGGAACCACATCCGCAAACCTCCAATCCTCCAGCACCTCTCCCGTCTCCATTGACGTTGCAAAGATCATCGCCAGAGGCTCTGCAATCTCTTCCCTCGCCTCCCACAGTAACCTGGGGTACATCCCATCCGGACCGTCTTTTTTAAATTTAGGGTCAAACAGAATGCCCTGGAAAAGACAGGATGGTGTATAATTGTATTGGACTTTGCCTAGTCACAGAAGACATGAGGCTCAGGTCAAGACTGAAACACAAAGTGCCATGTTTTACACCTGAACACAGAGAGAGGCGGCTGTTTTTGCTCTGTGTAGAATTACAGGCATTCTGATTAAAATACACCCTGGACATAGTGAGAGAGAAAGTTCATTTATTCATCACAAGTAAGGCTTACATTCACACTGCAATGAAATTACTGTGAAAATCCCCTAGTTGCCACACTCTGGTGCCTGTTCGAATACACTGGGGGAGAATTTAGCATAGCCAATACATCTAATCAGCACATCTTTGGACTGTGGGAAGAAACTGGAGCACCCGGAGGAAACCCACGCAGACACGGGGTGAATGTGCAAACAACACACAGACAGTGACCGAAGCTGGGAATCGAACCCGGATCCCTGGCACTGTGGGGCAGCATGGTGCTACCATGCCACCCATGAAGGTCAGGAAAGCAGCAGCCATTGCGGGCAGCAGGGAAAAGCTGTTCTCTGCTAGCTACCAGGCAAAATGTTGGTGGAAGCTGGTCCTCTGCTTAAAGAGAAGGAACCACCAGATATTTGAAGAAACTGGAAGATCATGGGGAAACTGGGAGGAGGAATCACCAAAGTGGGCCTGGCTGCTGGAAGTTGATTCGAGAATTTTCAGCAGCTGGGACAGCTGGACATTCACAACTCAACAAAACAGGGAGATGCAATTCCTTTGGAAACTAGCAGTAACTGTTAAACGATTGCAATTCTTTGAAGAGCATGCTGCAAAGTGTGAATGCAATGGGGTGGTTTTATGTGGGTTCAAATGCTAACAAGGGATGTATTTTCAGTAGTTTGGAGTATTACTTGCCTATTAAGTATTATTTAGTTGATGTTGATTTTTGCTTGTTAAAGTAAGAGCCTTAAAACTTGAAGCCTTGTTGTGCAATTCCTTCAAAGTTGGCAGCAACCGGGAATTCAAATTCTTTTCAAAATGTTACCGATCTCTGTGAGGACCGTAACAGTTTGAAGACATTATTTTAATCTGTAAATTCATTCTTCTAATTGTTTTCTCCCCCCAGAACTGACTCAACCAAGCGCTAGAGGGCCCATAACAAATCAAACTGCTCAGCAGTTCAGTCTGTGTTACTTTCAGTTCCAACGCTCCGTCCAGTGTATCTGCTCCAAGAAAGCAAAACATTGCAACATTATCTCCCAGCCTTGAAGCAGGAACTCCTAAGACAACTTGGTAAGCAACATTTAGCGAAGGGAAATCCAGGGGGGATTTCTTTACACCTATTTTAATTGTTGACAATATTTATTACCTAAAAAAAATGCTCAGCTGAAAGGGCGGAAAAAAGATGTTCATTCTGTTACATAATTTCAACAATAGCAACCTAAAGTTTACTCCCCCGACCCTGCAGATATTACCGTTAGAAAAACGCGCTGAAGCCGCGATGAGGGGTGTCAGGCTGGGACTGTTTCTCTTCGGTTTGATTCAGACAGCGAGCTCTGAAGGTAAGGCGGATTTATTTCTCTGCTCATATACTTAACTTCAAGCAGGATGCGAAATTTAACAAGATAAAACAAATTTGCGATCTGGAACCAGGACAGAAAACATTGCTCCCCGTATTGAGGCGCTACCAGTGAAAGATCAATAACTGTAAGTCATATTAGTTGCCAACTGCAGGATTTTAATGCCATAATATTCGAATAGATTAAAAGCGTCAAAATGATTACCCACAGAATTGCTTTAACTTTATAAGGGTAAACGATTTATTGCCTCGTGCGCCTCTCGAATTTTATTTTAAGAAAGTTGTCCCTGAGTTCCTTCCCTGGTTTAAAATTGTTTATATTGTCTCTCCTCAATCTTTTTCCAGACATACAACACTTCACATTTCACTGCCCTGAATTTCATCAGCCGTGTATGTCTGCCTATTTCACCAGTCTATCCATGTCCTCCTGAAATCTGCTGTGATCCTCCTCATCCATACCCGAGTTTAGTCATCTGCAAATATTTAAATCATACTCTTTATACCCAAGTCACTGTCGTTAATATAAATCAAAATGAGTAGTGGTCCTAATAGCCACCTCCTGATTATTTGCTTCCAGTCTCGAAAGAAAACTCAGTACTATTTTTATTCGTTCAAAGCATTTAAGAAATATTTGGATGTGCACTTGCACGCAAGGCTATGGGCCAAGTGCTGGGAATTGGGATTAGAATAGTTAGGTGGTTTGTCTTTGACTGGCGCAGGCACGATGGGCCAAAGGGTCTTTTTCAGTGCTGTATACCTCTGTGACTCTGGGATGCAGGCACTGCTGGCTAGACCAGTGTTTATTATCCTTCGCTAATTGCCCTTGAGAAGGTAATGTTGAGCTGCCTTCTTGAACCACTGCAGTCATAGAATCATAGAAATCATAGAAACCCTACAGTGCAGAAAGAGGCCATTTGGCCCATCGAGTCTGCACCGACCACAATCCCACCCAGTCCCCACCCCACATATTTACCCGCTAATCCCTCTAACCTACACATCTCAGGACACTAAGGGGCACTTTTTAGCATAGCCAATCAACCTAACCCGCACATCTTTGGACTGTGGGAGGAAACCGGAGCACCTGGAGGAAACCCACGCAGACACGAGGAGAATGTGCAAACTCCACGCAGACAGTGACCCAAGCCGGGAATCGAACCCAGGTTCCTGGAGCTGTGAAGCAGCAGTGCTAACGACTGTGCTACCGTGCCACCCATTCCAGTCCACGTGGTGTAGACACACCCACAGTGCTGTTAGGAAGATGTTCCACGATTTTGCTCCAGCGACAGTGAAGAATATATTTCCAAGTCAGAAATGGTGTGTGGTTTGGAGAAGAGCTAGCAGGTGGTGGTGTTCTCATGCATCTGCTGCACTTGTCCTTGTAAGTGGGGTTTGAAGGTGCTGTTGAAGGAGCTTTGGTGAGTTGCTGCAGTGCATCTTGTAGATGGTACATACTGGCGGTGGAGGGAATGAATGTTGAAGGTGATGGGTGAGGTACTAATTAACTGGGCTGCTTTGACCTGCATGTTATCAAGTTTGTTATTGGAGCTGCACTTATCCGGACAAGAGAGTAAATCACCAGACTCCTGACTTGTGCATTGCTGTTGGTGAACAGGTTTTCGGAAGTCAGGAGGAAACCCACGCAGATACGAGGAGAATGTGCAAACTCCTCACAGACAATGACTCAAGCTGGGAATCGAACCCAGATCCCTGGTGCTATGAAGCAGCAGCGCTAACCACTGTGCTACCGTGGCTGAGATATTTTATCTTACAGTACAGAGAGAATCCAGATTATCTCTACAGAATTTCCAGCCTCTGATTTGCTCTTGCAGTCATAGTATTTATAAGGCTGATCCAGTTCAGTTTCTGATCAATAGTAACCCCCAGAATGTTGATAATGGGGATTCAGTGATGGTAATGCTGTTGAATGTCAAGCGCAATAGCTGGATTCTCTCTGTACTGTAAGATAAAATATCTCAGCCATGGTAGCACAGTGGTTAGCACTGCTGCTTCATAGCTCCAGGGATCTGGGTTCGATTCCCGGCTTGAGTCACTGTCTGTGTGGAGTTTGCACATTCTCCTCGTATCTGCGTGGGTTTCCTCCGGGTGCTCCGGTTTTCTCCCACAGTCCAAAGATGTGCAGTTAGGTTGATTGGCCGTGCTAAAATTGCCCCTTAGTGTTCTGGGATGCGTAGGTTAGAGGGATTAGCGGGTAAATATGTAGGGATATGGGGGTAGGGCCTGGATGGGATTGTGGTTGGTGCAGACTCGATGGGCCAAATGGCTTCTTTCTGCACTGTAGGGTTTCTATGGTTCTAAATGGTTCTTGTTGGGGATGGTCATTGCCTGGCACTTGTGTGATGAGAATGTTATTTGTCACTTGTCAACCCAAACCTGAATATAATCCAGGACTTGCTGCACTTGGACATGGGTTGCTCCAGTATCTGAGGAATTATGAATGGTGCTGAACATTGTGCAATCATCAGCAAATATCCCCACTTTTGACCCTATGATGAAGGGAAGGTCATTGATGAAGCAACTAAAGATGGATGGGCCTAGGACACTCCCCTGAGGAACTCCAGCCGTGATGTCCTGGAGCTGAGATAGTTGAACTTCAACAACCACAGCCATCTTCCTTTGTGTTAGGTATGACTTCAATCAGTGGACAGTTCTCCTCCTGATTCCCGTTGACTCTAGTTTTGTGAGGGCTCCTTGATGGTACACCGATCAAAGGCTGGCTTGATGTCAAGGGCAGTCATTGTCACCTCACCTCTGGAGTTCAGCTTTTTTGTCCATGTTTTGGCAAAGATCCGGAGCTGACTGGCCTTGATGGAACCCAAACTGAGTGTCACTGAGCAGGCTATTGGTATCTAAATGCCACTTGATAGCATTGTCAACTGCCTTCCATCACTGCTGATCCAGAGTAGATTGATGGGATGGTAATTGGTCATAGTGGATTTGTCCTCCATTTTGTGTACAGGACATATCTGGGCAATTTTCCACATTTCGGGGTGGATGCCACTGTTGTACCTGTATTGGAAGATCTTGGCTAAGAGTGTGGCAAGTTCTGGAGTGCAAGTCTTCAGTAGTATTGTTGGAATATCCAGTGCCTTCAGCCATTTCTTGATATCATATGGAGTGAATCGAGTTGGCTGAAGACTGACATCTGTGATGCCAGGGAAATCTGGAGAAGGCGGAGATGGATCATCCACTCAGAACATCTGGCTGAGGATGGTTGCAAGCACTTCAGCCTTATCATTTGTACTGATGTGCTGAGCTCCTCTATCATTGAGGATGGGGATATTTATAGAGCCTCCTCCTGTTAGTTGTTAAATTTTCCACTGCCATTTATAGCTGTATGTGATAGGGCTGTGCGCTTATCCATTTGTTGTGTGATCACTTAGCTCTGTTGGCTGATTGCTGCTTCTTCAGTTTGGCACACAAGTAGTCCTGTGTTGTAGCTTCATCAGGTTGACACCTCATCTTTAGATATACATGGCGTTGCTCCTGGCATGCCCTCCTACAAGCTTCATTGAACCAGGGTTGATTCTTGGTGATAAAAATAGGATGGGGAATATGCTGGGCCTTAACATTACAGATTGTGGTTGAATACAATTCTGCTGCTGCTGATGGCCCACAGCCCCTCCGGGATGATCACTTTTGAGTTGCTAGATCTGTTCAAGATCTATCCCATTTAGCACAGTGGTAGTGCAACATAACAAGATAGAGGGTATCTTCAGTATGAAGATGGGTCTTTGTCTCCAAAGTGACTGTGTGGTGGTCACTCCTACCATGCTGTCATGGACTGATGCATCTGCAACACGTAGTTTGGTAAGGATGAGGTCAAGTAGGTTTCTCCCTTTTGCTGGCTCCCTCATCACCTGCTGCAGACCCAGCCTCCCAGGTATGTCCTTTAGGGCTCGACCAGCTTGGTTAGTAGTGGTGCTACCAAGCCACTGTTGGTGATGGATTTTTAAGTCCCCCACCCAGAGCACATATTGCGCCCCTGCCATCCTCAGTGTTTCTTCTATTATGACTGGTCCCCAAGCAAGGTCTCCAAATTTGGTCGCCTTTGTCTCCTCTCTGGGAACAATCTTGGCATGAGCCACAATTAGTTAAATTCCAGACAGGATACCCCAAATTGTTATGCCCCTGGGTGACGAGGGACGAATTGGCTCCCTTTCTTTATTCAACCCCCTTGGTTGGTCAAACAGGAATAATTTTAAAAGGATGCCTTCCCTTGTGGATGCTTTTTCCCAGTCCAAATGTATTTATGATTAAAAAGGAGTCACTTTAACCAGAACCTCTTGAGCTAAAGAATGAGTGAGTTTATTAGCTACTAAAATGAGAGAAAACAATAAATGCACGCATATACATACACACAGATTAGCAATGAGAAGTGAGCAGCAAATAAGTTAAAAGTATTATGAATCAGTCTTTGATTTGTTCATGAGGAGTAGATGATGAAATGTTGTGGCCATTATGCTTCGTGTTTCCAGTAGACCTGACCAGCAGTTGAATAGTTGGTTTTGAGATTGGTTCCTGACACACCGAGCAACAGTCGACATCGACCAGGTTTGCAGCTGCTTTTTAAAATCTCTGTCTTTGTGCATTCCTGGAAGAGGAGAATCCACAAACCTACGCCCTAGGTCTGGGACATAGCCAGGGATGATGAGGCTTCTATCTGGGACATTATCTGTAAGGTATGATCCCGTGAGTATGACTATATCAGGCTGTTGCTTGACTAGTCTGTGGGACGACTAGTCTGTGGGACAACTCTCCCAATTTTGGCACAAGCCCCCAGATGTTAGTACGGAAGACTTTGCCAGATCGTCAGAGCCAGGTTTGTCATCGTCTTTTATAACATCTAGGTCAATGCTGGGTGGTCTGCCCGTTGCCATTACTTTTAGTCTTGAGCAGTAGTTTGACACAACAGAGAGGCTTGCTAAGTCATTTCAGAGGGCATTTAAGAGTCATGACTATGAGTTTGGAGACACATGTAGGCCAGACCAGATAAGGACAGCAGGTTTCCTCCCCTAAAAGATACTATTGGTTTTTTATGACAATCAATTCATGGTCACCATTACTGAGACCAGCTTTTTAATTCCAGATTTTAAAAATCAATTGAAGTTAAATTCCACCAGCTGCCATGGTTGGATTTGAACCTATGTCCCCAGAGTGTTAGCCTGGGCCTCTGAATTACTAATCCAGTGACAAATCCCCTCCAAGCCACACATCATCCAGACTGGAACCACATCACCGTTCCTTCACTGTTGCTGGGTCAAAATCCTGCAAATCCCTCCATAGCAGCACTGTGGATGTATCTATGACCAGTAAGAAGTCACACCAGTGTTGTGAGACTTCTTACTGTGCTTACCCCAGTCCAACGCCGGCATCTCCACATCATGATGTATCTATGACACATGGATTGCAGCAGTTCAAGAAGGCAGCTCACACCACCTTGTCACGGGCAACTAGGCATGGGCAATAAATAAATGCTGGCCTAGGCAGTGATGTCCACATCCCATTGACGAATAAAACAAAATACCAACACTTCCCCCGTGATTCTGTCTCTCAGCGAATTTCATCTCCATGTTGCTGCTGCTCTCTAATCCCATTGGCTTTAATTTTGTTCACAAATTCATTACTTCATCAAACACTTTGAAAATCCATGTAGACAACATCAGCTGCACTACCTTCATCAATCCTTTTTGTTATCTCTCACAACACAAGTTGAATAAGTGCCCATTAGTTCTTCAAGGGGCTGTGGAGTGTGATAGTGCAGTGCCGCTTCTGTGGCTTGCCTTACTGGGTATTCCCCTTCGTTCTACAAGAAGATGGAGTGACTGAGGAGTAAACTAACAACTGAAGAGTATGTGCCAGACAAGAGCAGTGAAGTATGTGGCTGTCAAAGAGGATGGGGTATTAGCATTATACTATTGAACGATTGTGCTGAATGGAGCTGGGAAGCGATAGTACAAAGAACATTGTAAAGGGTTTGTTGTCCAAGTATTGATTTAAGAGGAGGGAAAATGTTTCCATGGTGGGCAAGAAGATGGAGAGAAGTCCAGTACATTACCTTGCCTGCACTACTGAGGCTGTAGAACTTTCGCAGCATAGTACTGCATCCTGGGAATGAGGAAGATAGCACTCAGTGGGGGCCACCTCCTTCCAGCTGACGATTAGTTTCTTGGGGTCTTCCTTTTCTTCATGAGATGTGAGAAGCATTGGCTAGGCCTGCATTTATTCCCGTTCTCTAATTGCCATTGAGAAGGTGGTGGTGAGCTGCCTTCTTGAACCGGTGCAGTCCATGTGGTGTAGGTACACCCACAGTGCTGTTAGGAAGGGAGTTCCAGGATTTTGACCCAGCGATAGTGAAGAAACAGCGATATATTTCCAAGTCAGGATGGTGAGTGACTTGACAGGGAATTTGAAGGTGGTGATGTTCTCACTTGTTTGCTGCCCTTTTCCTTCTAGATGGTGGCAGTTGTGGGTTTGGAAGGTGCTGCCTCAGAAGCTTTTGTGAGTTTCTGCAGTGTATCTTGCAGATAGTACACGCTGCTTCCATTGTGCATCAGTGATGGAATGAATTCATGTCAAAAGTGATGGTGAATGGTGGTAGATAATTAAATGACTCACTTTTGTTGGGCTGTGGGCCATTATCAGCAGCAGAAATGTACTCAACCACAGTCTGTAACCTCATGGCCCGGCATATCTCCCACTCTACCGTGAACACCAAGCCAGGTCAACCCTGGTTCAATGTAAAGTGTAGGGGGGCATGCCAGGAGCAACACCAGGCATACCTAAAAATGAGGTATCAACCTGATGAAGCTACAAAACAGGATTCCTTGTGTGCCAAACAGTATAACAGCAAGTAATGGATAGAGCTAAGCAATTCCACAACCAATGGTTAAGCTCTGCAGTCCTGCCACATCCAGTCATGCATGGCAGTGGACAATTAATTGACTCACTGCAGGAGGAGGCTCCACAAATATCCCCATCTCAATGATGGGAATGCCCAGCACATCAGTGCAAAAGGCAAAGCTGAAGTATTTTCATAAATCTTCAGTCAGAAGTGCCATAGGGATGATCCATCTTGGCCTCCTTTGGAGGTCTTCAGCATTCCAGATGTCAGTCTTCAGCCAATTTTATTAACTTCACTTGATATCAAGAAACAGCTGAAAGCATTGGCCTGACAATATTCCGGCAATAGTACTGAAAATCTGTGCTTGCTGTGCCCTGAGTCAAACTGTTCCAATACTACAACATTGCCATCTACCTGGCAATGTGGAAAATTGCCCAGGTATGTCCTATACACAAAAATCAGGACAAATGTAACCTGGCAATTACCGCCCCATCAGTCTACGCTTTATCATCAGTAAATCAATCACCATCAACAGTACTTTCAAGCAACACTTTTGTGTAGAAATAACCTGATCGCTGGCGCCGAATTGGAGTTCTTGAATGCACTCCAAAGAGTGCAGAGGAGATTCACTAGGATGTTGTCTGGGCTGGAGCATTTCAACTATGAAAAGAGGCCGGTTAGGTTGGGTTGTTTACCTTAGAGCAGAGAAGGCTGAGGGAGAGAACCTGATTGTGGTGTACAAAATTGAGGGACATAGTTAGGATAGATATGAAGAAACTTATCCCCTTAGTAGAGGGATCAGTAACCAGTGGGCATAGCTTTAAGGTAAGGGGCAAGAGATTTAAAGGGGATTTGATGAAAACCTTTTCACCCAGAGGGTGGTGGGAATCTGGAACTCACTGCCTGAAAGGGTGATACGGACGGAAACCCACAACACAAGAAGCATTTAGATGAGCATTTGAAACACCATAGCATACAAGGCTACGGACCAGGTGCTGGAAAATGGGATTGGAATAGGTAGGTGCTTGATGGCTGATGCAAAGACAATGGGCCAAAAGGCCTCTTCTTATGCTGTAAAACTCTGAGAGTAATGTTAGAGGTCCAACCATCTTCAGCTGCATCGTCAATGACCTTCCTTCCATCATAAGGCCAGAAGTGGGGATGTTCACTGATGATTGCACAATGTTCAACACTATTCGCGACTTCTCTGATACCGAAGCAGTCCATATCTGAATGCAGCAAGACCTGGACAATATTCAGGCTTGGGCTGACAAGTGGCAAGTAACATTCATCCACACAATTGCCAGGCAATGGCCATCTCCAACAGGAAAGCATCTAACAAACACCCCTTGACATTCAATGGCATCATCATTACTGAATCCTCCACTATCAATATCCTGGAGGTTACCATTGACCAGAAACTCACTGGGCTAGTCATAAAAATACTGTGGCTACAAGGGCAGGTCAAGGGCAAAATCCTGCGGCAAGTAACTCACTTCCTGATTCCCCAAAGCCTGTCCACCTACTACAAGGCACAAGTCAGACGTGTGATGAAATACTCTCCACCTTCCAGGGTGACTGCAGTTCCAATAACACTCAAGAAGCTTGATACTATCCAGGACAAAGCCGCCTGCTTGATTGGCACCCCTTCCACAAACACTCATATGCTCCATCACTGACAAACAATGACAGCGATGTGTACCATCTACAAGATGCACTGCAGAAACTCACCAAAGCTCCTTAGACAGTACCTTCCAAACCCATGACCACTACCATCTGGAAGGATAAGGGAAGCAGACACATGGGAACATTACCACCTGGAAGTTTTCCTCCAAGCCACTCGCTATCCTGACTTGGAAATATGTTGCTGTTCGTTCACTGTTTCTGGGTCAAAATCCCGGAACTCCTTTCCTAACAGCACAGTGGGTGTACCTACAACAGATGGCCTACAGTGGTTCAAGAAGGCAGCTCACCAGCATTTTCTCAAGGGTAATTAAAGTGGGCAGTAAATGCTGGCTTAGCCAGTGAAACCAACATCACATAAATGAATTTTTAAAACGCTCTTCTGAGCATAATTATTTTGATGATAACATACAATTCTGCCATGAAAATAATTTGTGAATTTAAGTAGATAAGAAAGCATGAAATTGGAAAATTGTTCAAACTCATGAATGTTTTCAGAATGTAGCTAAGTTGTAACATTACAAAATGGAAGTGAAAGATTGTGTACGCATATCTTGGCCACAAGTATATTTAATTCTGCAAACGTTCCCCTGTGATGTATATATTTTTTAATGCCGTTTTACATTTTATTTTGTTATTAAATATTCCAGGCTTCAACATCAAGAATGTCCGTCTAGATAAATGTATCCGTGCAAACAGTGAGAACAATAGGATATCTCTCACTGAATGTAACCCAGATTCTGAACAGCAGCAGTGGAGATGGGATTCCCACCTAAATTCAATAGTCAGCCTCAAATCTGAGCGGTGTCTGACTGTTCATAAAACAATTGAATTTGGAACTGTGAAACTGGAGCCTTGTGCCAATGGCCAACCTCAGGCATGGACGTGCAGCAAACGGGGTCACTTAACTCTCAAAGGCTTCAGTTTGCATCTCAACGTGAAGCACAAGACGAACAAAGTCCATGTCTCACACGAAAAAGGCAAATTAAGCAAGTGGCGAACCTTCAAAGATAAAATCATCTGTACTGAAGCGAATCATATTTGGCAACATGAAGGTACTGCAGAAATTTTAGTCTCACAAACATTGGTGATGCCAGTAAGATTTAGGTATTAGTAGCTTTCTGAAAAACCATGGGAGTAATGTAGAAAATCATAGCTTCACCTCTGTTGTATGTTCAAATTACATATTTGATTTTCAGCAAACCAAAGCATTTCAGCCTAACTACCAGACACCATATTCTCTTCACAGGTGCTGCCAGACCTGCGGTGTATTTGTGGCATTTTATGTTTTTATTTCAGATTTTCCTTTTGTGTCATTGCATTCAGATTGTTTCCTTTACAGTTCTCTCGATTCAGCTCAATATCTTGTATCTGATACTTACTGTTCAGTGACCCGTTCGGAGAATTTTAACCTGGTGTGTTTTAAGTTTTATGGAAAAATGTTCTGTCAGCAATTTTAACATTATTTGTACAGTTTTATCAATCGAGGCATTGATTACAAAAGCAGGGAAGTTATGTGGGGTTGTGTAGAACTTTGGTGAGGCCACACTTGGAGTACTGTGTGCAGTTCTGGTTGCCACATTATAGGAATGCTGTGGACACACTGGAGGGGATGCAGAGGAGATTCACCAGGATGCTGCCTGGGATAGAACATTTAAGTTATTAAGAGAAGTTGGATAGGCTTGGGTTGTTTTCGTTGAAGCAGAGAAGACTGAGGGGGTGACCTGATCAAGTATAAGATTATGAGGGGCATGGACAGAGTGGATAAGGAGCAGCTGTTCCCCTTAGTTGAAGGGTGGATGTAGCTATAAGGTTCATGGTGGGAGATACAGGAAGGACGGATGTCCGAGGAAGGTTCTTTACTCAGAGAGTGTTGGGGTGTGGAATGGACTGCCTGCTTTGATAGTGGAGTCGGACACTTTAGGAACTTTCAAGGGGTTATTGGATAGACACATGGAGCACACCAGAATGATAGGGAGTGGGATAGCTTGATCTTGGTTTCGGACAAAGCTCGGCACAACATCGAGGGCCAAAGGGCCTGTACTGTGCTGTACTGTTCTATGTTCTATGTAAGGGTTAGTCATGAGGGGACATAGGCCCAAGGTGAGGGGTAGGAGGGATGTGAGGAAAATCTTTTTTATCCAGAGGATGGTGATGGTCTGGAATGCATTATCTGGGAGGGTGATAGAGGCAGGTTGCCTCACATCCTTTAAAAAGTACCTGGATGAGCACTTGGCACATCATAACATTCAAAGCTATAGGCCAAGTGCTGGTAAATGGGATTAGGTGGAAGGTCAGGTGTTTCTTGTGTGCGGTGCAGACTTGATGGGCTGAAGGACCTCTCTGCACTGTATGATTCAATGATTCCTGGGGCAGAGCTTGCTAACAACAAAATTCTCTAACTCTTAAAATCACTTCATGTCGAGAGGGCGCTAGAACACAAGAACAGGGATGTACTTCTGAGGCTGTATTATGCTCTGGTAAGACCCCATTTGGAGTATTGCGAGCAGTTTTGGGCCTTGTATCTAAGGAAGGATGTGCTGGCATTGGAAAGGGTCCAGAGGAGGTTCACAAGAATGATCCCTGGAATGAAGAGCTTGAGGAACGGTTCAGGACTCTGGGTCTGTACTCATTGGAGTTTAGAAGGATGAGGGGGGATCTTATTTAAACTTACAGGATACTGCGAGGCCTGGATAGAGTGGATGTGGAGAGGATGTTTCCACTCTTGGAAAAACTAGAACCAGAGGGCACAATCTTAGGCTGAAGGGACGATCCTTTAAAACAGCGATGAGGTGGAATTTCTTCAGCCAGAGAGTGGTGAATCTGTGGAACTCTTTGCTGCAGAAGGCTGTGGAGGTCAGGTCATTGAGTGTCTTTAAGACAGAGATTGATAGGTTCTTGATTAATAAGGGGATCAGGGGCTATGGGGATGAGAAAAAAAAATCAGCCATGATTGAATGGCAGAGCAGACCCGATGGGCCGAGTGGCCTAATTCTGCTCCTATGTCTTATGGTCTTATGGTTTTACTTTCTTCCTTTAAAACACTCCTTAAAACCTACCACCTTGACCAAGCTCTTGGTCATCATCCTTAATATCATCTTATATGACTCAATGTGATATTTTATTTCTTAATGCTCCTCAGATGCACCAGGGGATGTTTTATTATATTAAAGATAAACACAAGTTGTTGCTGTTCAGCAAATTCAGTGTAAAATCAGGAACAGAAAGATAACTAAAGAGAGGGAATGAAAGATTGAATTATAAGAGAGAAGGAAGAGGCAGAAAGGTCAAGTTCAGAACAACGTAAGAAGATTTAAATTTTACATCCTTCAACAAGCATTTTATTTTTTATAGTTTACTTTAATAATTAAAACCTGAAGAAATGCAATTGAATAGTTACTTTCCAGTTTTATGGAGGTCAGTCAACAGTAACCAACACATGCCATTTTATTAAAAGAGTGCTTAGCAAGTCCAGAGATCCCTTAAGGTGGCTGAACAAGTAGGGAAGGTTTTCAAGGTGCCACATGAGATATTTGCCTTTATTAGTCAAGGCATTGTGCTGGAAAGTTATGCTGGAATTGTCTAAAGCACTAGTTAGGCCATAGCTGGAGTGAACATTTACCAGGATGTCACCAGGACTAGAGAATTTGGGTTATGGGGAAAGAGTGAACAGATAGGATTTTCTTTGTAACAGAGGAGGCCAAATTGAATTGTATCGGATGGAGTGGGTAAAAAGGCCCTATTCTCCATGGTTGAGGGCTCCATAACCAATGGGTGTAGATTTAGGATAAGAGGTTTAGAGGCAATTCGAGGGGAATTATTTTTCACCCAGAGGGTGGTGAGGGTCTGGGACTTGCTGCCTAAGAGCATAGTAGAGGCAAAGCCCCTGATGACATTTCGAAAGCATCGGGGTTTGCCTTTATAGGGCTATGGAGTAAGCTGAAAAGTGGGATTAGGCCGGATGGCTATTTGTTGGCTAGTGTGGACACAATGGACCGAATGGCCTCCTTTTGTGATGCAACTTTCTAATTTCTGAAAGAGAAACAAATGCCATTCAGTTCACCATTATTTTGAAAGCAAAGTCTGGCCTATTTTAGATGGATAATGTGGTGTTGACAGAAGTGGCTTTTTTCATGTCATCCTTAACTAAATGTTTCCTTTTCTATACATGTATGTTGAGATTTCTTCACAGTATGGATTTGTTACTGCTGTAACCAGTGCAGTCTCCATGAGAAACAAGTGTGCTGTGGATATTTTGTATTTGATTTTTGTTTGGTAGTTGCTAAAGCCTCTGTAGCTTTATTAGACTCACTCTTTGTTCTATTCTGTTGTTGCTATGGAGAAAGCACATTCTCTTGAAGCATTTCTCCGATGAATACCCCTCTGCTGATTAACAGTGAGGTTCCATTTAACCCTGTGATGGCTGCACTAGCAATTTTCCAATGAAGAACGTTTTGGTATTCAGTCTTCTCAAAATATCTTCTACTTTCTAATCTTTGGAAACAGTGAACCACAGGTTAAAATGTAGATGCTGTCACCAAATGGAAAGCTACTTCAGTGTTATCCCAAAGAAACTTGATGTTTAAAATATATGACTTTCAATTGAAGGTATAACAAGGAGTTAAGTATAGCCAGCTTCAATTTCTTAATCATTTCCCCGGTTCTAAATTTAATGTTTTGAGTGAGGTACTTCTACCACTCAACTTATATTTGTGTCTGCAACTTAGTTTGCTGCGCAGTTCTAAAACTGTTATACTGTCTAGTTTTCACTGTCTCATATGTGGAGTGGCATTAATTTAAAATAAATTGATCTTTGGTATTGCCATACTCACTAAATTAGGCTTGTTTCTAAATGTAACAATCCTCATTCCCAGTATTTTAAATTAAAACATTCCCACCAACACAACTCTGTATTTTTTCAAAGTCTGTTCCCAGGGCCCTGCTGCCTAAAATTGACAATTCACAGCAGATATCTGTTTACGACTTAGCACTGAAAAATACACTCTGTGCCAAGAACTTGGATGGTGTGAAACTGGAAAACTGACTGAAACTGTTGGCAAAAGTGTACATGATGGAATTGTCCAAGTTTCCGGGGCACCTTGGAAGAATTTTGAAGCAGGAAAATAAAATCAAATACTGTGTATTTGAAATAAAATGGGAAGTGCAGACTGACCTTCTCCACTGCTGCCTCACAGTGCCAGGGACCCGGGTTCGATTCCCGGCTTGGGTCACTGTCTGTGTGGAGTCTGCACGTTCTCCCCATGTCTGCGTGGGTTTCCTCCAGGTACACCGGTTTCCTCCCACAGTCTGAAAGACGTGCTGGTTAGGTGGATTGGCCATGCTAAATTCTCCCTCAGTGTACCCGAACAGGCGCCAGAGTGTGGCGACTAGGGGATTTTCACAGTAACTTTATTGCAGTGTTAATGTAAGCCCTACTTGTGACTAATAAATAAAACTTTAACTTTAAACTTCATTTTCAGAAGTGTCTTTGCATTGTGAGATCCAAGTGGTAACAATAGTATATTTTCAGATATTGAGGGATATTCGATATCCTTTTGTGTGTTAGTTACATACCTATAATGAGAAAAGACCATCAGGCCCAAGTGTGTCCCATCTCTTTTGGTTATTTGGCTGATTCAATGCTTGTCTGTCAACCATCAGTTCCCCCAATTCCTGGGAAAGACAAAGCAATGGGAATGTTCTATTGAAAATTCTTCTCTGACTTTACATTGGCAGCTCGGCAAGCTTTAGCGGATTTCCACATCCGCATGGTTATTTTCCAGAATATTTTAGTCTTACTTGCCAAATGGCATGAAAACCGCATCCATTTGTGACAAAGGACTTGATTTTTAACTTTCAATTTCAGTGCGTGATGCCAAAGGATTTCCAGTTGTTAACCTATCCATCCCATCTTTGCTTTTTAATTCTTAGTTGAATGCTATTTTTGGTTAATTTCGATGCTCATCAAGGTGAGTGATGTCAATATTAAAACATTGTAATAATTGCTGACGATGGTTCTGATGCAGGGTCATTGACCTCAGCTCCCTCTCTTTTGAAGAAAACAATCTTAATCCATTCAGCCTTTTTGCATCGATATAATCTTCCAATTCTGCCATCATCCTTGTGAACCTTTTTTGCACCTTCTTCAACACTTCTGTATCCTTTTTATAAAATGGAGACAAGCACCATGCACAGTACTCCAAGTGTGAATCATAGAATATTTACAGAACAGAAAGAGACCACTGAACCTTGGTGCCTGCACTGGCCAGAAATGGAGTCACCCAGGCAAATCCCACTCTCCAGCATTTGGCACATAGCCTGCAGGCTACGGCACTTCAGGTGAATATCCAGACACCTTTAAAATGAGTTGAGGGTTTCTGCCTCCACGACCCTTTCAGGCAGTGAGTTCCAAACCTCTGCAATCCCCTGGGTGAAAAACCTTTTCCTTATCGCCCCTCTAATCTTTCTACCAATCACATTATGTCTATGGTCTAATCAAGGTTCTATACAAATTCAATGCAAGTTCTCTGCTTTTTAATTATATTTCCCAGAAATTAATCCCAGCACTTTTGTTTTATGATCAATATACAAGAATCATAGAATCCCGACAGTACAGAAGGAGGCCATTCGGTCCATCAAGCCTGCACTGACGACAATCCCACCCAAGCCCTACCCTGTAATCCCACGTATTTACCCAGCTAATCGGCCTGACACTAAGGGGCAATTTAGCATGGCCAGTCAACCTAACACGCACATCTTTGGAGTAGGGGTCTTCATGGGTTTCCTCTGGGTGCTCCGGTTTCCTCCCATAGTCTGAAAGATGTGCTGGTTAGCTGCATTAGCCATGCTAAATTCTCCTTCAGTGTACCTGAACAGGCGCTGGAGTGTGGCGACTAGGGGATTTTCACAGTAACTTCATTGCAGTGTTACTGTAAGCCTACTTGTGACACAAATGAATGAACTTTACAACTAACCGGACACAGGGAGAACGTACAAACTCTACACAGATGGTCACCCAAGGCCAGAATTGAACCCAGGTCCCTGGTGCTGTGAGGCAGCAGTGCTAACCACAGTGTCACCGTGCCGACTCTGAAAGGGTTTAACTGGGTAGATGCTGACAGGATGTTTTCCCTCGTTGTCGTGACTGTATCTAAAGTTAGGGGGCGCAGTTTCAGAATAAGGGGTCTCCCATGTAAATAGAAATAAGGAAGAATTTATTTTTTTAAAGGATTGGTAACATTTGGAGTTCTCTGCCACAGAGAACAGTGGAGATTGAGTCCTTGAATATATTCAAGGCCGAGATAGACAGTTTTTTGACCCAGGAAAAGACAAAGATTTTGGGAAAGCAGGCAGGAAACTGAAGTTCAGGCCACAATCAGATCCACCAATATCTTATTGAATAGTGGAGCAGGCTTGAGGGGCCACATGGTCTACTCATGTCCTTATTTTTTATGACCTCATGCCTTATTAACATGTGGTGATACTTTAAGTGATATGGGTATCTGTCCCCATACTCCTCAAACCTATTTAGATTCTTATTACCCAAGCAGAAAGTGGGCTGAAACTATCTGTGAAATCCATTTGCCCCTTACACTTCTATTCTGCAAGTTAATGAATGAATTGCCTTTTGTAGCATGTTTCCCTTGTATTAGTCACCATTGGTAGTTTACGACACTTCACATGGTGGAATACTGCTTCATCAGTAAGAAGGATTGAGATGGTAAACAGCAGTTTTTCTTGCCATCTTTGACCAGTTGTCATGAAACTTCACAAGCTCCGTGGTCAATGTTGATGACTCCCAGGGTCACCCCCTCACTCTGCCACTGCCTCTGGTGGATCTGTCCTGCTAGTGGGACAGGACATAGCCAGGGATTGTGATGGAAGAGCTTCGGACATTGGCTGGAATTTTGAGTGTGACTATGTCAGGCTGATGCTTGACCAGCCTGTGGGTCAGCTCTCCCAATTTCAGAACAATCCCCAGATGTTAATGGGGAGGACTTCGCAGAATTGATTGAACAGGATGTGCCTTTGTTGTTTCTGGTGCCTAGGTTGATCCCAGGTGACCCATTCAATTATAGTCTTATTATAGTTTTGTGTAGCAGTTTAATGCAACTGAGCTGCTTGCTAGAGGACAGTTTAGAGTCAAACACATTGTTCTGGGTCTTCCTTTAGGGAAGGAAATCTGCCTTCCTTACCTGGTCCGGCCTACATATCCTCCAGAGCCACAGCAATGTGGTTGACTCTCAACTGCTCTCTGAACAAGGGCAACGAGGGATGGGCAATAAATACTGGCCAACCAACAATGCCCCAAATGAATTTTTAAAAAGTCACAGACTGGATATGGACAGCACATTTCCTTCCTCCAAGGACATTCATGAATAAGGTACGTTTTTACAGCAAACTGGTAGTTTCACAGTCATTATTATTGAAACTAGCTTTTATTCAATATTTGTTTAATGAATTTAATGCAAATTCCCCCAAATGCCATGGTAGGGTTTGAACTCATTTCTCCAGATCAATAATTTGGGCCTCAGAATTACTAGTTTAATAACAATTTATATAAATGAATTGGATGAAGGGATTGAAGGTGTGGTTACTAAATTTGCTGATGATATAAAGATAGGTAGAAAAGTAAGTTGTGCAAAAGACCCAAGGAAATGACAAAAAGATATAGATAATTTAAGTGGCTGGGCAAATATCTGACAAATGGAGTATAATGTGGAAAAATGTGACATTGTCCATTTTAGCAGGAAGAATAAAAACAAAGCATGAACCACAAGAAGTGAGTATGCAAGTACAGCAAGTAATTAGGAAAGCTAATAGAATGTTTGTTTATTGCAAGGGGAATTGAATACAAAAGAAGGAAAGTTGTGTTTCAGTTATACAGGGTATTGGTGAGACCACATCTGGAGTATTGCAAACAGTATTGGTTTCCTTATGTAAGTAAGTACGTAAGTACATTAGAAGCAGTTCAGAGAAGGTTTAGAAACTAATACCAGTAATGGGCAGGTCATCTTATGAGGAAAGATGGACAGGCTTGGCTTGTTTGGAAGACTAAGAGATGGCTTGATTGAAACATTTAAGATCCTGAGGGATCTTGACAAGATGGATGTGGAGGGGATGTTTCCTCTTTTGGGAGAATCTAGGACTAGGGGGTCACTGTTCAAAAATAAGGGGCATCCAATTAGGCCAGAGATGAGAAATTTTCTGAGTCTTTGAGTCTTTGGAAATTCCCTTCTCAAAAGGCGCTAGAGGCAGAGTCTTTGAATGTTTTTAAGATAGAGGTACATAGGTTCTTGATAAACAGGGAGGTGAAAGGTTATCGGGGGTAGGTGGGAGATTACAGTCAGATCAGCCATGATTTTATCGAATGGCTGAGTAGGCTTGAGGGACTAAGTGGCCTACTCCTACTCCTAGTTCTTATGTTCGTATGTAACATAACCATTCTACTGTCATATTGAACTCTGAATTCAAATTGTAAATTGGGAACAATACTGATCCCTGCTCAACAATATCTTTTGCCAGTTTGAGCTATCCTCAATTCTGAATTTCAGTTTTCCGTTTTTTAGCTAGCTTCCTATCTTTTCTGCTACCTGTGCCCTGATTTCACATGTCATATCAATGGACGTCAAAATCCAAATATATTACAACTATATTATCCTGGTCTACACTTTCTGTTACTTTTTCAAACAATTTATTTTATTTTTGTAACCATAACTTTTCCTCTTTTGAATTCTGTGCCATTTATAGATGTTTTACAATTACAGTTGGGGCAGCACGGTGGCACAGTGGTTAGCACTGCTGCCTCACAGCGGTGGGGACCCGGGTTCGATTCCCGGCTTGGGTCACTGTCTGTGTGGAGTTTGCACATACTCCCCGTGTCTGCTTGGGTTTCCTCCGGGTGCTCCAGTTTCCTCCCACTGACTGAAAGACGTGCTGGTTTGGTGCATTGACCTGAAGCCGGAGTGTGGCGACTAGGGGAATTTCACAGTAACTTCATTGCAGTGTTAATGTAAGCCTTACTTGTGACTACTAAATATACTTTACTTTACTTTTATATTTTACCTTTCTTACCACCAACATTAAGATAATTGCTTTATAGTTCGCTGGACTTGTTCCCTTTTTATATATATGGGAATCACGATAATTGTTCACCACTCTTCTGGCACTAATCGCTATCCTAATGCTCTTTAATAGTGCTTCTAAGTTTTCCCCAACTTATTCTAATATGTGTGGATTCAATCCATTCCAGAACAGGAATTTTATCCTCTCCAAGTCTGATTAATTTATCAATGATCTCTGTGGTGATTGTCCCTGTAAGGGCAACACACTAGAAGAGGGTATCCTGGCTTGAGGGACCAATTCAACTGAGAATGGGTGATCACACCAGGGGATAGAAATCATAGAAACCCTACAGTGCAGAAGGAGGCCATTCGGCCCATCGAGTCTGCACCGACCACAATCCCACCCAGGCCCTACCCCCACATATTTTACCCGCTAATCCCTCTAACCTATGCATCCCAGGACTCTAAGGGGCAATTTTTTTTTTTTTAACCTGGCCAATCAACCTAACCCGCACATCTTTGGACTGTGGGAGGAAACCGGAGCACCCGGAGGAAACCCACGCAGACACGAGGAGAATGTGCAAACTCCACACAGACGGTGACCCGAGCCAGGAATCGAACCCAGGACCCTGGAGCTGTGAAGCAGCAGTGCTAACCACTGTGCTACCGTGCCGCCCCATGGGATGGAGTGCTCTCTTGGGCAGAAGGCAGCCTGAAGATATGTAGAAGACATGGAGGGACTAGGACAGACAGGGGGTGCTGCTAGCCTCTGTACAGTTTTCCCTAATTAATAAATGCCTTTTGTGTTTCTGAGAAGTCTGTGAACATGCAACATTATATTGGTGACAAGGATGGGATGGATTGCTGATGACACTGCATTTGGCCCAACACCTGTGAGTATCCTGTTTTAATTGAAGTCTGAAGAAAAGTAACACTCACCCCAAATGCCAGTCCTTGGGCAACATTTAAATGTTGAGATGTTACCAGACCCTGAGGAACAGAAGCAGAGCAAACTTGAATTGGACAGTACAGTCAGAAGTTTAGAAGTATATAGAAAAAAACTGAAGAGAAGATAACCCTCCGAAGCAAGAGCTGTGATTTTGTGTTTATGAAAAAGTGGAATTTAAATTAAAAGAGAGTTGCTGCAAAGTTTAAAGAAAAGAGAACCCAGAGCTGTGTTTTGGGTGGAATGGGAAAAATGGCCCAGGGAGCCGACAGCTAGCAAAGCTGCATCTTCAAATTTAAAAAGAAGGAATTTGGATAAAAAGCAAAGAATTGCTGCAGTTAAACAAGTTCAAAAACTAAAAACAATGTCTGGCACAAGGGAATAGTGCTCCAGCTTTAAGAGTAAAAGAATAGAAGCCGCCTGAGCGAGACACTGATACATTTATTGCAAAATACACCTGCAAAAGGAAGTCAACTATATCTGAGCAACCACAGCCTGTGAGGGGGAAAAGATTACTACACAATCTTAAAGCAGTAATGCATTTAAAGTGGTAATGCATTTAAAGTACATTTAATGTGGCAATGCACTTAAAGGGCAACCACAAAAAGGAACAAATGGCAATGGACAGAAAAATTGGAGAAGACCTCAAGGAAGAGGCAATGAAAGACCCCAGAAGGAGGGGACTGAAAGACACTAAAGGACCAAATGAAAGACAACAAGAAAGTTGCAGGGTGGAAACGTCAACGCTTCATTGGAGACAGGCTTAACCAACAGTGAAGTCAAAAAGAGTTTAGCTGAAGATAAAACAACTAGAAATGAAGGTTCCGTTTGTCGAATGTCCAGTAAGTTCATGATAGATTCACCACAGAAGAAATGTAGGAATTCAAAACTTCAAAAGAAACCAGCAACTATTGAATATAAAGAGGAAGCAGCAAAAAGAATTAAAGCTCTAAAGAAGACATTAAAACAACAAGATAAAATGACTGACAGCAAACTAACTGAAAAGTTAAAAACATTGAAATTGACCACAGAATCAGCAATTCAGATAGAGAAAGAAACTGAGATTGAGTGCCGGAACAAGATTGCTGGAATGGTCATGTGAATGAAAAATCAGCAAGCCTGTGTACAAGAGTTCCATGCTGGACCATATTTGGAACTGTACATAGTTAAAGCCCACCAATAAAAGTATTTTGTTTGGACGCACAAGCCTCAAGACTTTATCAATGAGCCATCATCACTGCAACAACATGTTGCCATAATATAGAACTTTAGTAGCGGATCAAGTAAGATCCCTGGAATTGTTGTCACTCTGACCAGACTCCTGTCATACACAGTGGACATGGAGGAACAGATCATTGTAAATATATGGATCACTTGAGGAATAGAGAGATGCTCCAGCAGTCAAGAAATGTTTTCGAACCTGGAAGCACCAAAGTACCTGATCAATCTGTTATAGACATAACCAATGTCTCAGTGGAAGCAAGTTGGAATGAACTGCCTGTGCCTGTACCAACTATCTGTAGTTCCCGTTAATGTTGATCCTGTAGAAGCATCTCAGACTACAGGATTACACCATTCTACAAGAAACAGAGAAACCCCTCAAAGGCTCGATTCCAGCATGTTCAATTAGAATTTGGGCTTGAGTAACTTGGTTATTGGAGATTTTATAAAGGAGCTAAAGGGGGAGGGATGTGATAATTGTCCCTTTAAGGGAAAAACAGCAAAGGAGAGTCACGTGCCTTGAGGGACCAATTGGGACTGAGAGTGGGTAATAATCCCAGGGGGTTGAATCCTATCTTGGGCAGAAGACAGTCAGAAGATACGTAGGAGATGTGTAGGGCTTGGGGCAGCCAGTGAGCTGCTTTCGGGCAGCTGGCGGAGTGGGGTGCTGCTAGTCTCTGTGCAGTTTTTCCTAATTAATAAATACCTTCTATGTTTCTAAGAAGTCTTTGAACATGCATCATTACCATCTCCCTTTTCTCGACTTTGTCTTTTTTTTGTTCTTTTCTAATGTAATCCCCACTTTGTTAGTCTCCCAGGTAAATATGGCTGGATTTGACCTTCTGGGGACAGGTTTAAAGGCTGGGGGAGGGGGGGCATGCTCATTTCCATCTAGTGGCCTGCCTGCCACCAACCTGCCCACTCCTGTCCCCACCAAAAGTCTTTAGGGTCTTTGTTGATCACTGTTTTAGATATTTCTTACTGTAGTTTTATCATTCTACAAATATTTTTTCCAGTTTACCTTCTCTCGCTCCATCCCCAGCCCCTCATAAGTAGCTTTTTCACCATCTATTATTTTGGTCTTGCCTTAATTATGTTTTGCTCAATTATTATGTAAAATCTTATTATGTTATGGACACTATTGCCTAGATGTTCCCCCTTGTTTATTTCTCTTATCGGCTTTGATTCTTTTCCCATTACTAGATCCAGCAGTGAAGCCTCTCTGGTTGGGCTTGTTACGTCCTGGGTAAGAAAGGAATTCTGTACACAGCATAAAGACTCAAGTCCCTTGTCCCTTTACCCCACCTCTTTTTAGTAATTTATTTGAGGGTTGTTTATCTCAAGTTTTTTAAAAAATGATGATATGAGTAACATCTGTATATTAACTCTGGATCCAAATCACATTTCACAGAGCCTGAATTTTGTTTCACCGCCCCTTCATTTTTAATCAGCAAGTAGGAATGGAGAACTAATGAGGTGCAAATCACAGAAACACATTCCTGAAGACTTCTTGCCAACTGCGGATCCACTACAATTTTGGAGAAGATTTCAAAAATGTAGTTGGCACTCGCACCCAAAACCAGTGAAAGCCTTTTGAATATAATAAAGCAGGGTATTAAAATGCAAGTTTGGTCTTCCACTGGCTGGACTGTCCACAAAAGTTCTGATCAATGAGTGTCCCAACAAGTGATTGTTAAATGAACTGTTGGAGGCCAGTCCAAAAGCCTTCAAGTTTTTTTTAATTCATTCGTGGGACATGGGCGTCGTTGGTTGGCCAGCATTTATTGCCCATCACTAGTTGCTTTTGGAGCGCAGTTGAGAGTCAACCACATTGCTGTGGCACTGGAGTCACATGTAGGCCAGACCAGGTCAGGCGGCAGATTTCCTTCCCTAAAGGACATTAGTGAACCAGATAGTTTTTTGTGACAATCAACAATGATTTCATTATCATTAGACTTTTAATTCCAGATTTTTGTTGAATTCAAATTCCACAATCTGCCATGGCGGGATTCGACCCCGGGTCCCCAGAACATTAGCTGAGCTTCTGGATTAATAGTCTAGTGATGATACTATTAGGCTATCGCTTTAAAATCATTTTAAAATAATTTTAGGAGCCAAAGAAGTATGAATGCAGCCATTGCCCTACAAAAGTCTTGCTTCCACTGAATCTGGTGAACTGGTGCGGTGACAATAATCTCTCCCTCAATGTCAACAAAACGAAGGAGATTGTCATTAATTTCAGGAAGCAGAGAACATGCCCCTGTCTACATCAATGGGAATGAAGTAGAAAGGGTCGAGAGCTTCAGGTTTTTAGGTGTCCAACAACCTGTCCTGGTTTCCCCCCATGCCGACACTATAGTTAAGAAAGCCCACCAACTTTCTCAGAAGGCTAAGGAAATTTGGCATGTCAGCTATGACTCTCATTAACTTTTACAGATGCACCATAGAAAGCATTCTTTCTGGTTGTATCACAGCTTGGTATGGCTCCTGCTCTGCCCAAGACCACAAAGAACTACAAAAGGTCGTGAATGTAGCCTAATCCATCACATAAACCAGCCTCCCAACCATTGACTCTGTCTACACTTCCCACTGTCTCGGCAAAGCAGCCAGCATAATTAAGGACCCCATGCACCCCGGACATTCTCTCTTTCACCTTCTTCCTTCGGGAAAAGATACAAAAGTCTGAGGTCATGTACCAACCGACTCAAGAACAGCTTCTTCCCTGCTGCTGTCAGACTTTTGAATGGATTTACCTTGCATTAAGTTGATCTTTCTTCACACCCTAGCTATGACTGTGACACTACATTCTGCACTCCCTCATTTCCTTCTCTTTGAACGATATGCTTTGTATAGCGCGCAAGAAACAATACTTTTCACTGTATGTTAATACATGTGACAATAATAAATCAAATTAAATCAAATCAGTTCCTTCACACTCCCTCTTTAAGTAGTGTCTGCTGGCTAGAACCCATGAAAGAACTCATAGAATCATAGAAACCCTACAGTGCAGAAGGAGGCCATTCGGCCCATCGAGTCTGCACCGACCACAATCCCACCCAGGCCCTACCCCCACATATTTTACCCGCTAATCCCTCTAACCTACACATCCCAGGACTCTAAGGGGCAATTTTTTTAACCTGGCCAATCAACCTAACCCGCACATCTTTGGACTGTGGGAGGAAACCGGAGCACCCGGAGGAAACCCACGCAGACACGAGGAGAATGTGCAACCTCCACACAGACAGTGACCCGAGCCGGGAATTGAACCCGGGACCCTGGAGCTGTGAAGCAGCAGTGCTAACCACTGTGCTACCGTGCCCACCCCACCCACCCTCTGTGGCTGCCTGATCAGTGAACTGTCCTTCAACTGCTCATCAACTTTATTAAGATGTGGGTCAACCAGGCTAATCTGCCACTGGCATCGCGCAGGTGAGGTCAGAGGTGAAGCTTGACACTAAGGCTGAATTTGACTGAATGGGCATCAAAGGACCTAGCGAAACTGGAGTCAATTGAAATCAGGGGGAAAACGTTCTGCTTGTTGCAGTCATACCTGGCACAAAGGAAGATGATTGTGGTGATTGGAGGTCCATCATCCCAGTTCCCAGACATCATTGCAGGAATTTCTCAGGATGCTCGGGTGGCACGGTGGCACAGTGGGTAGCACTGCTGCCTCACAGCGCCAGGGACCTGGGTTTGATTTCCGGCTTGGGTCACTGTCTGTGTGGAGTTTGCACATTCTCTCCGTGTCTGCATGGGCTTCCTCTGGGTGCTTCGGTTTCCTCCCACAGTCCAAAGATGTGCGGGTTAGGTGGATTGGCCATGCTAAATTGCCCCTGAGTGTCACGGGGGCCCAGCTAGGGTAAATGCATGGGCTTATGGGGATAGGGCCTGGGTGGGACTGTGGTCGGTGCAGACTCGAAGGGCCGAATGGCCTCCTTCTGCACTGTAGGATTCTATGATTCTATGATAGTGTCCTAGGCCCAACCATCTTCAGCTGCTTCATCAATGATCTTCTTCCCATCATTAGGTCAGATCTCCAGACACACTGATGACTGAACAATTTTTAACATCATTTGTGACTCCTTAGATGCAGAAGCAGTCTATGTCCAAATGCAACAAGACCTGGACAATATCCAGGCTTGGGCTGGCATGGCAAGTAACATTCATGCCACACAAATGCTAGGCAATGACCATTTCCAACAAGAGAGAATCTCTCCAATGATGGCACCCCGTCCAAAAAATGTCACAACCTCCACCCCTCCAACGTACAGTGGCAGTCATGTGTACCACCTACAATTGGTACAATCAAAAACGATTGGTCTAGTTGGACCAAGGAGCGGCACAGGCTTGGAGGGCCGAAGGGCCTGTTTCCTGTGCTGTACTGTTCTTTGTTATTTGTTCTTTACAAGATGCACTGCCGGAACTCACGGCTCCTTCGATAGCACCTTCCATGACCACTGTCACCTAGAAGTACAAGGGCAGTAGACAAATGGGAACACCAGCATCTGGAAGTTCCCCTCCAAGCCACCCTCACCATCCTGATTTGGAGCTATATCACCATTCCTGTTGCTAGGTTAAAATCCTGAAATTCCTTCCCTCACAGCACTGTGGATGTACCTACACCATATGGACCTCACCAGTTCAAGAAGGCAACTCACCACCACCTTCTCATCGGAAAAGAGGGATGGACAATAAATGCTGGCCTAACCAGCGATGCCCACATCCCACAAATTAGTTTTAAAAAGTACAATCCACTCTGTGCCACTCTGAAATTCATGCAAATAAAAACATCACCCCTAATCTCTGGTAAACAACCTTCCCATCAGGCATTTTAGTTCTAACACTTTGAAAAACAAAGGAGTAGTTTTCTAGTTTTGTGATTGAGTGTAAATCTTTGCCTTGATGCTGCAGGAAGTAAGATTGGAGAGGGAGGTTTGCCCTATCACCCAAAATGGAGATGGCTCAACAGTCCAACTACTTAAATGAATGGGAGTGCAATCCTTCACCCCAATCTTTGCTCCCTGGGCTATGCCCACATTACTCTTTAAGCCCAGACAGTAAAGACAAAGACTTCAGCCTTGGGGGTCATCATTGATGGAATCTGATGCTTATTTCTACATTTCAGGTGATCATGTTGAAGTTTCAGAAGCTCCGACAGAAAATATTGAAAGATCAACAAACATTCATGTGACTAATTATGTCTCTGATACTTCCTACCCTACTTTTGAAAACATCACCAACTCTAAAGAAAATGATAAAACAGTGAGGTTCAAACTGAATGACGGTAAGACAGAAAGATTTCCTTTTGGGGACTATGTAATTTCAGGAAATGTCAATTTGGATTGACTGGGAGAGGAGTGGAATTGGAAAAAAATCACATGGGACCCAGATCCACAAGACTCCACCGAGACCTGTTTGGGTCAAACCCTTTTTCCACTCAAGTATAGCCCATGATGGGGCTGGAGCGTGAAAATTCTTTCAGCCCCTACCTCTTTACACCAAGTGTCATGGATATCACGACATAGCTGGTGTACACATAGGCAGTACACCCACTGTTCAGCCAATCAAGATCTCCAGACTGGAGTCCTGGCCTGGAAAACCTCAGAAACCTGATTACTGCCTAATTGCTTAAGATATCCTAAAGAGTGAGAGGGTGATCTTCCTGCCAAGACTTTTTTGCCAGAGGCTTCCACTAAGCAGGCTAGTCAGATTTATGTTTTCCACCTCCTGCCCCCTCCCACCCACCCTGGCACAGATCCAAGATGTGCCCAAGAGGCGCAAGCATAGATCCCTACCGTATTGATAAAGTGATAGCCATTGGTACAACTCGGGTCAAATGCAGATTACCATCTCTGTTTCCCCTACCCTTCCATTGAAAGGGCGCGTTATGCAAACTCTGGGGAAGTGCACTGATGACTTTGTTAAAATTGTGTCTGTATAATTCTGGAGACAGATGTGTTTTCAATCATTCCAGCATCATTTTTTTAATTATTTCACACATTCAGAGGCCAGTCACCTTCTGCATATTGCTTAGTGGCATTGATTTAGGTTTAAGGTTAGAGTTTGTGCCTATCCATCCAACTCTGAAAGGTGATGGGTTTCTAAGAGGGAGAAAAGAAAGAAAATAAATAATGGAAAAACAAAACAAAATGTAAAGTAGGGAGAAAAAGGCAAGGGAGAGAGAAATAAACTAGGACAATATAAAGCCAAGTGACAAAATAAATTGATACAAACCAAAAGCACAGGAATAACCCTATATAACCCATAACAATTTAAGAACCAGGGGTCACAGTCTGAGGATACAGGGTAAACCATTTAGGAGTGAGGAGACATCTCTTCATCCAAAGAGTGGTGAGCCTGTGAAATTCATTACCACAGGAAGTAGTTGATGCCAAAACATCAAATGTATTTAAGAGGCAGCTAGATATAGCACTTGGGGCAAATGGGATCAAAGGTTATGGAGAAAAAACAGGATTAGGCTATTGAGTTGGATCATCAGTCATGATTGTAATGAATGGCGGAGCAGGCTCGAAGGGCCAAATGGCCTCCTCCTGCTCCTATCTTCTATGTTTTTATGTTTCTATGTAATTTCAAACCAAAATTTATTTCATGTCACTAAATATTACATTTTGGAATTAATATTCATGTTAAGCATATGAAATTAATATACAGATACAGTTAAAGACAGAAAAATGGAAAATATCCGACTCTAGTTCAATAAAACCATTATCTCGTCCAACACATTATACTTTCTCTGTTATCATTGTTGTTGGTCTTAGCTTAGTTTTTCCTTGGTTGGGATCGAGAAAGACTGCTGGAGGCAAGGTTGTTGCTAAGCTTTAAGTAAACATTCTTCCAACTGACAAGAATTAGCAGAAGGCTTCACACAGAACATCCCTTAGTTGGCTTTATTTTATGTTATCTTACATCACTGAAGATGTAAACTGCCCATTTACATATTTAACATTAATTCTTTACACTACATCTCCCCCCACCCCAAGTCCATATTCTTCTCCATGTTCTCTCTCAAACTCAGTGGATGTGAATCGTCAGGAACTACCAGCTTGCTGTTCTGCCTGATCTTCTAGGTAACTGGTCCATTAGTCTTCTTCTAAATACAAGTGGGCTTCAACTGTTTCTTGTGAGGTTTCAGACTCCACAAGATATGATCATGGATTTTTTTCCAAAACCTGGTCTTCTCGATTTTGGTCATGAATCCATACTAACTCCCCTGGAGTTTTGGCAAGTTATATATAGTTTCTGGTTTGATTTGCATAATATTCATCCTGCAACTTCCTTGAGGCATGGCACAAGGGTGTGCAAAAGAACAGGAAGTCGGGTCCACAATTGTCTTCCGTTAGAGGTTTGGACAGAGCCAGACCATTCTTGAGTGGTGTGGAATGGTAGCTCAACAATGTCACATTGATATTGTCTTTTTCCTCAACAAAGTCTTCACCCTCCTTACTCCACATTCAGCCTCCCCATTAAGCTTGCGGGTATCTAGGTCAGCTAGTCATGTGGACACATCCATAGGCTTCTGTGAATTGCTTAAAACATTCATTTGCAAACTGTGGGCCATTATCTGAAATGGCTAGGTCTGGAATGCCATGCATTGTCAAAATTTATTTTATTGACAGCTTCCGATGTGGAACCATGCAACCGCTTAACCTCGATCCATTTGGAGTAGTAGCCAATGAGGAAAGTCTTCACCTTGAGTAGAAAAAGACCCATTCTGAGACATTTCCATGGTCTGGATGGAAATGAGGATATCACCAGTAGTTCTCTTTGCTCCTGGTGACAGATTGCACAGTGGATGAGTTTGAAGTCATTTCCTCTAATGATTTTGAGATTCCTTTGTGGCCACCAAATAGAATTGCGCACTCTAGCATGACACTTTGCCATGGCCAGGTGTCCCTGGTGTATTCTTTGAAGGATCCTGATTCTTAGGACTCCAGGTATGACCAATCTCTCATCATAAATCAGCAAGTTATCCATGATACTGAGATGTCTTCGTTGCTCAATAATATTGCTTCAGGATGAGATTATTTGGAACGTATCATGGTCATCATTAAGTGCAGTGCTCCTGAATTTTACGACATTCTTCATCTGCATTTTGTATTGTTTGAATTTTATTCAGTCGCTGTGTTGTTGCTGGTAGAAATTTTCTGGTCACTGAGATATAGGACTTCACGTCTTTGACAAAGTTTATGTCTTCTTGTTTGGGCTTTCCAACAGGAATATGCGCCAACGCGTCCACTGTAGTTTGTTTTTTCCTTGGACATACTCATCAAATCTCATCAATTCTTGATCATCACTTGACAGAGTGGACACTGAAAGGATGCTTCCCCTTGTGGAAGAGACTAGAACCAGGGGACACAGTTTGAAAATAAGAGATCTCCCATTTAAGGCAGAGATGAGAGAAGGTTTTTCTCTCAGAGGGCTATAAATCTTTGGAACTCTCTTCCCCAGAATGCAGTGGAGGCAGAGTCAATAAATATTTTTCAGATGGAGGAAGACAGATTCTTGATTACCAACATCAGACATGATCTTACTGAATGGTGGAATAAGCTCAAGGGGCCAAATGGCCTCTTCCTGCTCCTAATTTGTATGATCGTGTGTTCATATCTCAAACAAAATTGCAGTATTCTTGGCAGCGTCTTTGTTAATTCTTTAGCATTTAATCATGTAACCAACAGTATGTGGTCTAACTCAATGCTAAACATTAACATGGTCAGTGATATGGTTGGCAAGCTTCTCACAAGCCCCTGTTGGTGCTAATGCTTCTTTTTCAGTTACAGCCCCTACCTCTTTACACTAAGTGTCATGGATATCACGACATAGCTGGTGTACACATAGGCAATACACCCACTGTTCAGCCAATCAAGATCTCCAGACTGGAGTCCCGGCCTGGAAAACCTCAGAAACCTGATTGCTGTTCCATTTCAGTCAATCCTTTCCATCTTGGTCCAAATGGCTGGGTATAGAGAAACAACTATCATTTTATATCAAGGTGGTCAAGCGAGGATATTTTGTCAGGAGTGGTGGTGTATATCACTGTAATATCTCCTTCTCATTTATGAGTCAAGAACTGAGTTATTATGTGTTCCCTGGTTTGTTCTGGGTGGCCACAATTGCACACAGGGGTTTTCAATTTTTCATTTGTGTCAGTCAATGATCAAGATGCATAGTGCACTGCTCTGTGTTTATCATCTCTCTGATACTGAAAGAGTACAGCTTCCAGGACAGTCAATGATGCATCTGTGGCAACTATCATAGGCAGTTCTGGATCATAGTGAGCCAAAATGTCTGGTGAAATAATTTATCCTTTATCTTATATTCTTTTGAATAAAACGTGTTGATTGGCTTCCCAACACCATGCTAGGCCTTGCCTAAGCAATTATTGCAGTGGTTCATTTACATGTGCAAAATAATGTAAGAACCTCCCTACTTGATTAACCATTCCCATGATGTGCTGAAACTCCTGTGACATTGGGAGGTGCTGGAAATTCTTTTGATTGCCTTTGTTTATTGGGGATCATCCTGATGCCTCGTGCATGAACAATGTGTCCCAGAAAGTTAATGGTTGGTTGGTTGAGAGAAGTCACATTTTATTAATGGTGGGTCCTGCTTTTTGCAAACGTTGCAATGCTGCTCCCATTTTAGCATCACCATAGAATCCCTACAGTGCAGAAGGAGGCCATTCAGCCCATTGGCTCTGCACCAACTCTCCAACAGAGCATCTTACCCAGGGCCAATCCCCACCCTGTCCTCATAATCATGGCTAATCCCCCTAAATTATACATCTTGGGACACTAAGGGGCAATTTAGCATGGTCAATCCACCTAACCTGGACATCTTTGGACTCTGATATAGTGGACCCATGAATCAAAATGTCATCCATATGATAGTTGGCCCTTCTAACCCTTCAAGAACGCTCATCATTATCTTTGGTTGTGATGTAATACAAAAGGGTAATCGATTGAATCAATGTCTCTCAAACAGTCTGATGAATATAGTCAGTAGTTTGGATTCCTCACCCAAAGGTAGTTGTCAAAAGCCATGGTTGGCATCCAGCTTGCTAAAAATTGTGCTTTTAGCTATCTCTGCTAGATTCTCATCCATAGATGCATTGGGTAGATCTCCCTTTCCACAACTTTGCAGGTTTTTTTTTACAGGGAAAGTTACTCCCTGATGACGCATTGACTCAACATCTTGCTTCACCTTCTGTCAAAGTGGTTGTTGAACTTTCCTTGGGGGTGAACAACAATACTGGTTTGATATTTGGTCTCAATGTGAAGTGATAGCTGTTTTCAGCTTCTCAAGGCCTCTAAATAAGTTTGAGAATTTTGTCCTGAATTATTTTAGTTTGTTGTGATTTCTCAATTCTTCTACTTTAGACGTGAGTTAGAGATTTGGGCAAACATTTTGGCTTAATGGTGAACTCTCTCGGTTTTGGACCATGTGCAAAGTTTCTATGATTTCTCTTCTTTACTACTGAAGTGTACAGTCAACTGTCACCTGACCTTCAGTTGAATATCTCCTGGACTGTGGAATTATGTGGTTGATGGCTGGAGGAAGTCTTGTTTCAGCCACTATTTCTGTGTCTAAGTTGAAGTTTATTTTATGTCCGTTGACCATATGGTCTATGCTCTATTATATCCTGTAATTTCTCCCAAAATTGGCAGTTCATTGACTTCTGCATCTTCAATTTCTTGAATTCTACTTGCTTTAATTGGTTTCTCTTTAAATTTCTGAGTTGAGAGTTTTTTGCTTTAAAATGTTCACGCTCCTTACAGGAATAGCACTGTGCATTTTTGGCGGGATACTCTTTGTGTCAATGCATCCTCTTCCTGCCACAACCAGAACATTCACTAATTGTGGCTACTTTGCTCTTTCCCCATTTTTGAGTCGGTGCATTGCTACTTCTGTGACCTACAAATTGTGTCGCACAAAACTGCATTGATTCATTCATTTTTCTTCATGAAACCTCCCCATCACCTTGAATATATGGAAGATTTTGTTTTCTCACTTCTGCTTACCTTGTTAACTGCACAGCCTTTGATGAAATCCTCTCTTGATTGTAGAAAATCCAGTAAAGCTTCCTCTAAGGCTCCTACAATGAGGCTCCAATTTAAATTGTCTTTCAGGGCTCCATGTTCACGATTCTCAGCTAGTCAACATAAATCGATAAGAAAGGAATCTACACTCTCTCCTAGTCTTGGGAACGTCTATTAAACTTCACCATTTCTATGATTGTGTTCCTTTTAAGGCTGAAATATGTACCAAAAGCTTTAATAACATCTTCATATGTTGCAGTTTCTTCATTTATGCCTCTGACCAATATTCATCTTCATTATTCCCTATGGGCACAGAGAAGGGTACTGACCTGTTCTTTGCTAGGCTTCTTTGCTAGTCACAAAACAGTTCAGTCCCTGGCAAACTTATGTTAGTTCTGTATTTTTTTGGTTTGAGCTGGCATTCCACATGTTTGAAGCATTCTGGTAAGGGTAAGATCTTTGCCAGGACTTTTCTTCATTTAAGTCTTTCTTTGAGTTCTGTTGGTGTTTTTTGCAATGCTGTCCTTCCCTCGTTTTCCTTGCTGCTTTTTCAGTCGCTGGGCTTTTTCCCTCTGTCTTCTGTCTTGCTGGGATTTTTACTCAGTATTTCTTCCACTTATCTTTATTGCTACCACCATCTATTATCATCGTTGTATGCCTTAGCTTAGGTTGTCCTTGGTTGGGATCGATAGAGACTTCTGGAGGCAAGGCTAAACATTCTTCAAACTGTATACAGAATAAGACTTTGCAGGAGGCTTCACCAAGAACCATCCTTAGGTTGCTCTGTTATCTGTGATCTTACATCACCACATCCCACATCACTAGAGATGTAGATGATCTATTTACATATTTAACATTAACTTTTAACACTACACAGTCCTCCTTTTTCCTCCAATTGCCTGACTGCATGGCCACTGACAGAGCAGCCACCCAAGATACATTCCTGCGCCCCCCCCCCCCCCCCCCCCCCCCCCCCCGCCACCCAACCATTTCCCCGAGACCATTAACAAAATTCCACTGACTAAAATAATTTAGCTAAAGTGATGCAGGGAGAGAAATACAAACAAATAGACCAGCCATTATAGAGAAAAGACAGAAGTATAAGAAGTTTAGAACACAAGGCAGGGGAAATGTGTTTACAGAGATTTTTAAGGCTGCAGAATTCACTTCCAAGGTTATTGGTTAAGGCAAACACAGTCAGCATACGATTGGGTAGGTGGATGGAGGTAAAAAAAGCAATTAAAGATGGATAATAAATGCTGGCCTGGCCGGCGATGCCAATAACCCGTGAAATAATTTTTAAAAAATTAAAAATATTGACAAGGTTGTGAACAAGATGGAGAAATGTGATTCGGACAGTTTGCTTTTCTGGCTGGCTTGGCTGTTTGGCCTGTCATAACCTTTGTGTATCCTTGAGTAAATTATTTAGACATCAATATCTAAAGAGACACCCCTATGTTTATTATATTGTGTACTTCTCATAGAAATTTTGATTTATCTTCTTCTCCTACCTGTATGTAAGCGTTAAGGTGGTAATACCTGAAATGAATATGATCCATTGCTTTCAAATTTGGTGATTGGTGTCTACTGATTGTAAAACGGTCACATTTGATATTATTTTCTATAACCCAGTAGACCCAGTTCTCCTAACATTACGTAGGTGTTACTAACATGATGTATCTCTGTCCTTTAAGGAACCACTTGGAAGGTTACCATGTTGATTCTGGGTGGCATAATGTTGATGCTAGGACTAATTATACTGCCACTGAATGTCCTTTATAATAAGTAAGTGTGAAAACATTAATGGTGAGCATCTTTACTATCCTTTGCACTTTTTGCATAAATTGTTGGTTTGAATTAAGGACAAATATCAAACCTGTCTTTAGTTTGTCTACTGGTTAAGTGACTCTATGTTAACAATACAGACAAAGGTGATGTCATCTATTCCTAACTATTACTGTTCAACCAAAATACCAAGAAAAATACAGCCAAATTTGAGCTTGTCCCCAATGTTGGTTGCACATTTGAGAAGCTAAAATTATAAATAATTTATCTATGCATGGATGGATATGATTAAAAATTAAGGTAATTAAGACTGTTATCTACTAAATGAACTAAAAACAGAAAATGTTTGGAATAATCAGCAGGTCTGAGATACCTTTTCTGGAGGGAGAACATCTGTGGAGAGACAATCAGTGTTAATGTTTCAGGTTGATGAACTTTCAACAGAAGTTCGACAAAAGGGTATTGACCTGAAATATTGATGCAGTTTCCCTCTGCATAGGTGCTGCCAGATCTGCTGAGTACTTGCGGCATTTTCTGTTTTCGTTTCAGATTTTCATCACCTGCAGTATTTTTTTGTTTTTTAACTCACTGAATGAATTTATTTTAGCACGGTGGCATTTTCCTCTCATGTCCAAAACCAGGGAAGTGGTCAGATTTTCTAGTTCAATGTTCTAGTTATCACAAACAATCCTGTACAGGCCACTCCATCATCTGAAAGGCATGTGTCTATCATTTAGCTGATGAGGCTGGGCTTTTAAAAAGTTCATTACTGGAATGTGGGAGTCACAGGCTAAGCCAGTGTTAATGGCCCTTCCCTAATTGCCCTTGAGAAGGTGGTGATGAACTGCCTTCTTGAACTGTTGCTGTCCCTGTGATGTAGGCACACCCACAGTGCCATTAGGGAGGGAGTTTCAGTATTCAAATGCAATTCCTATAACCTTTCCAAAAAATAGATTTAAGAAAATGTGAGGAAATTTTCTTTTTCCAAAAGCTAAATATTTAAATCTTGTGAAATGTCTTTCTTTGGGCATTTGAAATTCAGCTTTGAGTATATGATGATGGGCGGGGAGGGAAGGATGCCACTGCGCAAATCTAAAGATTATTTATTTATTAGTCACAAATAAGGCTTACATTAACACTGCAATGAAGTTACTGTGAAATTCCCCGAGTCACCACGCTCCTGCGCCTGCTCGGGTCAATACACCTAACCAGCAAGTCTCTCAGATTGTGGGAGGAAACCGGAGTACCTGGAGGAAACCCACACAGACACAGGGAGAATGTGCAAACTCCACACAGACAGTGACCCAAGCTGGGAATTGAACCCAGGTCCCTGGTGCTGTGAGGCAGCAGTGCTAACCACTGTGCCACCGTGCCGCCCACATCTGCTCTTGATTTTTGACAGGTAGAGGGGCAGCTCTTTGACGTTGCACTCCTGGTGTTTGGCCTCAGTCACTGAGAGTGCAGATTGAAATTATACTGCATTTGATTTTCTGGCCGTGCGTGCTTCCAAGCTGAAAAAAAGAGTTCAAAATTTATGATTTTTTTTCTAGGTATTGACCTTTTCCACTGGGAGTGCATATCATAAATACAGACTGTGCTCCCCATGAATTTTCTGTTGATCTTGGTTTTAAAAAACTCATGGGAATACACACCTAAATTCTTGATATACCCCTCCCCCCATAAGTTCTGAACCAGAAGCACAGATTTATTAACTTATTGGACACCATCCATCTTCCAGCACTAACACTTGTACAGCATTCCTGACCTAAAAGCCCATTCTAATGATACGGGATAGATTTCAGCTTTTAATGCGTTTAGTATAAAAGAACGATTCATTGCTATTCTAATCACCCCAGCTGAGGTTTGGGAGTCTTCCAATGGTACAGAATAAAATTCTGAACTCCATAAATAGAATAGAATAAATGGAAGTTGCAAAGAAGTGGCTCAAACAGCAGTCTGTCAAGCCTTGTGGGAAGAGCATGTGACTCTGTGTAAGGACTTTTCACATCCTGTAGCATTGTTCACTCATGCGGTATGTATATTCTCCTCGAGTACTTTACGATTGACCCAAAATAAACGTTCTGTCCTCTTGAGAAGGTGACAAACAAAATCAGAGATCTGCCATTTGTAACGTCAATGCTTTAGAATTAATCAGTACATTTTTTAAATTCAAAATTAAATGAAAGGGGAGATGATGGCACAGTGGTAATATCTAGTAATCCAGAGGTCCAGGCTCATGATCTGGGAGTGTAGGTTCAAATCCCAGCTGGGGAGTTTTTAATTCAATTAATAACAATCTAGAATAGAAAGTTAGTGTCAGTAATAGTGACCAGGAAACAAACATCCCTTTAGTGGAGGAAATCTGTCACCCTTATGTGGTCTGATCTACACGTGACTCCCGACTACAACAATACTTTTAGTCTTTAGACTTTTAGTCACCCTCTGAAATGGCCTAGGAAGCCATTCAGTTCAGGTTGTGAGTCTGTGGAATTCACTACCTCAGAGTGCGGTGGATGCCGGGACTTTGAGTAAATTAAGGAAGAGGTGGGCAGATTTTTAATTAGTAAGGGTTTGAAGGGCTATGGTGAATGAGCAGGTAAATGGAGTTGAGGCTGAGATGAGATCAGCCATGATTGTATTAAATGGCAGAGCAGGCTTGAGGGGCTGAATTGCCTACCTCGTCTGCTCCTCGTTCTTATGATTCTTTTGATACCATGAGACATCCTGGGATCTAGAGTCAATGTTGAGCACTCCCAGGGTAACACCCTCCCCACTGCATCTCTGCTGCATTTGTCCTGCCGGTGGGACAGGACATACCCAGGGATGGTGATGGTGGTGATGTATATGACTATGTCAGGCTGTTACTTGACTAGTCTATGAGACGGCTCTCCTAATATCGATACAGGACCCGGATTTTAGTAAGGACGACTTTGCAGGGTCGAAAGAGTTGATTTTGCCACTTGGTTTTTGAGTGCCTAGGTCAATGCCATCTGGTCACATCTAATTTAGTTCCTTATTGACTTTATAGCGGTTTGGTACAACTGAGTGGCTTGCAAAGTAATTCTGGAGGGCATGTAAGAGTCAACCAGATTTATTCATTTTTACAGCATTTATTGCCCAACCCTAACTGCCCTCCATTTCAGAGGGCATTTGAGAGTCAACCACATTGCTGTGGGTCTGAAGTCATGGCTAGGCCAGACTAGATAAAGAAAACAGATTTCCTTCTCTCATGGACATTAGTGAACTAGATGGGTTTTTATGACAATCAACAATGGTTTCATGGTCAATATTAGACTTTAATTTTTATTGATTGAATTAAAATTCCACCATCTGGCATTGAAATGTTTTAAATATTGGGAACAGTTTTTAACTCCATAATTTTAATTAATTTAGTTGTAGATTTAAAGTAGTGAAACTTTACCTTATTAACCCTGGAATGAACCCTGGAATGATGACCTTCCAAGATGGCACCGGAGCGAGGCGACTTCTTGCAAGCTGTGCCCAGCATACCTTCTAATTCTATCTTTTACTCTTGTTCTATGCCTCTAAAACTTCATTCCAACCCTTTTAAACTCTCTAACAATGCTTTAATTACCGTGGCACTGCATTCTAGACTCTCTTCTTTCCCTCTCTATGAACGGTATGCTTTGGCTGTATAGTGCACAAGAAACAATGCTTTTCACTGTAATACATGCGACTATAATAAATCAAGTCAAAACCCATATATATCAGTAATACTTTTAAACACGTACATGTTTGTTGATTTCACTCAATAGTAGAAAGAAAAAGTTACGAGGCGGAATTGTTGCTGAATCTGCAGACGAAAAAACATCCCTGACTAAAGGATTCAAATTCCAACATGATGCTTCTCGATCCCCATCTTTAAAACATGGAGAAATACTGATCGAATGGAAAGATGGCAAGATAACACCTCTTTTCGATGACAACTAAGGTGGCAACTGTTAGTGTAGTAGGGATTGGACAAGACTTACCAACTATGGTGAAGTACAACCTCATTCTCCAGTATTTGTATTGTGTTGCAAGTGGGTTGGATACTAAAGAATGAGATCAATATTTCATTATGGAGGTACGTAGCTGTGAAAAATCCTGTTCTGGAAGTCCGCCCATCGTTCTGGGAGATGGTTTTCCCTAATTTTAGTTCTTTGAATAGTAACCCTGTGGATGATCTCTGAAGGGTTAGATTTCACACAATTACTTCCATGGTTAGGAAGGAATGGGGCATGAAACAACCTGTTAGAAGCAGTGAAAGGCCAGAGCCATATTTGGTATTAGCCTCATTAACATTCCATCGGTGAGGCGTTTGCACTTTCCAAGCAGCCTGGTCATTGGAAGGGGTGGGAAGTCTGGCAGCTCCACTGTGGAGCCCAACAAGTCCAAGAAAGCTAAGGTGGGTGGGGGGGTGGGGGTGCTGGAACCCGTAGTTGGGTTCTGAGAATGGGAAATGTGTGGAGTTGATTTTTGTGAAGATAGGAATACTGAGTCCTTTTTGCTCCTAACTTCACAAAAAAACATTTCATTGAACAGAGAAACTTATAACACAGCAGGAGGCCATTTGGTCTATTATGCCTATGCTGCCTCTTTGAAAGAGCATAGTTCCTTATCCCCACTTTTTCTCCAATCCCAACTACATATCCCAATCCATTTTAAAATGATTCATGAAATCAGCTCCCATAATCTTTTTAGTCAGAGTGTTTCTGATCCTGACTATCTTTCTATAAACTTTACATTTTGAGCAACCTGCAGCAATCCCTCGGGAATGTGCATGCAATGCCTCATCATCGTATCAGGATTATATTGATGCCATTGGATTACAATTTGACTGAGCTAAGAAAGCTCCCACACCTGTTTCTAGTCCACACTAAAGTTGCAGAGATCTGGACATTGGCAGGAATGGAGCGGTAAATGTGGCACTGCCATTTTGTTCTTGCTATCTGCCCATTCCTGTCTGGCATTGGCTCCTCTATGAGTGAAACAAAGTCATAATTTAAAATAATAGTAGTGGAAGACATGCCCCTGTCTACATCAAAGGGGATGAAGTGAAAATGGTCGAGAGCTTCACGTTTCAAGGTGTCCAGAACACCAACAGCCTGTCCTGGTCCCTCCATGCTGATGCTATAGCTAAGAAAGTCCATCAATGCCTCTACTTTCGCAGGTGGCTAAGGAAATTCAGCATGTCCACTACAACACTTACCAACTTTTTCAGATACACCATACTTTCTGGCTGCATCACAGCTTGTATGGCATCCCCAGTTCCCACATCTGCACCAACCAACCTCCACATATGAATGACTCCCCCTCTTACCCCTGCCCGCACCATGAGGCTCCCACTAGGGTTCGCCCCAGCATTGCCCCCTGGCACAGGTTGACAGTGCCAGGCCACTGCCAACCATATCACCAGGCAGGGCATTCAGATCTTAACCACTCGCTGTGTGGAGAAGTTTCACTGCATACCTCTATTGTTTCTTTTGCCAGTTACCTTAAATCTGTGCCTTCTAGTTCTCAATCCTTCCACAGGATAAGGAACAGTTTTTGCCTTATCTACACTGTCCAGACAGATCATGATTTTGAACACCTCTCAAAACTTTTCTCACCCTCCCCTTCACCAAGGAAAACAGCCCGAACTTCTCCAATCTGCCTGCATAATCGAAGTGCCTCATCCCTAGAGCCATTCTCTTGAATCTTTTCTGCATTCTCTCTAATACTCGCATCTTTCCTGAAGTGTAGCGCCCAAACTGCAAGTAATAATCCAGTTGAGGCTGAACCAGTGTCTTATTCAAGTTCAGGATAACCTCCTTGCTCTTGTACTCTATGCCCCTATAATAAAGCCTGGAATACTGTACGCTTTGTTAACTGCTTTCTCAACCTGTTCTGCCGTCTTCAATGACTTATGTGCATATGCACCCAAATCTCTCTGCTCCTGCACCACCTTTAGAATTATAGCCTTTATTTTCTCTGCCTATGTTCTTCCTACCACAAAGAATCATTTCACACTTCTCTCATTAAACTTCATCTGCCACTTGTCAATCAACTTTTCTATGTCTTTTTGAAGTCCTCCCCACAGTTCACAATGCTTCCAAGTTTCAAATCATTTGCAAATTTTGAAATTGGGCTGTGTACAACATGAGGTTTTTAATATATCAGGAAGAATAAGAGTACCAACACCATCTTCCGGGAAACTCCACTACAAATCTTCCACCAGCCTGAAAAACATCCATTGACTCTGCTCCCTGTCACTCAGTCAATTTCATATCCATTTGCTACTATACTTTTTCTTCCATAAGCTATAACTTTGCTGACAGCAGGCCTGTTGTGTGGCAATGAGTCAAATGCCTTTTGAAAGTACGTGTCCACTAACTACATCAACATCATTACCCTCACCAGCCTTTCTGTTGCCTCTTCAAAAAACTCCAGCAAGTTAGTTAAACACAATTTTTCCCTTAAGAAAACCATGGTGGCTTTCCTTAGCTAACCCGAGTGTCCCAAATTGTTATTTCTGGAAGTTTTCCCACCATTGAAGTTAAACTGACTGGCCTGTGGTTGCTGGGCTAATCTTTACACCCTTTTTTTGAACAAGGATGTAACATTTACAAATTTCCAGTCCTCTGGCACCACCCCTGAGTCTGAGGAATGCTGAAAGATTATGACCAGTGCCCCTGCAATTTCCACTCTCACTTTTCTTGGATGTTTCTCATCTAATGTTGGTGCCTTCTCAAATTTAAATACACAAAGCCGAGCCAACACCTCCTTCTCAATTTTAAGCCCCCCAAATATCTGAAGTACCTCCTCTTTCATCACGATCTGTGCAGCATCTTCTTCCTTGGTGAAGACAGATGTAAAGTATGCATTTAATACCTTCGCTCAGTCCATGTCTCCCTGTGTAAATACAGTTTTTTGGATCCTAACTGACCTTACCCCTCCTTTTACCTTCCTTCTTCTATTTATATGTCTATAGAAGACTTTGGGATTTTGTTTTATGTTAACTGCCAGTCTCTTTTCATGCTCCTTCTTTGCTTCTCTTATTTGCTTTTTCATTTCTGAACTTTTTATATTCAGCCTGGTTCTCAGCTGTCTTATCCACCTGACTTCTGTCATAAGTACACTTTTTAAATCTTAATCTCTAATTCTTTCATCATGAAGGGAGCTCTGGATTTGTTTGCCCTCTCTTTCCCCTTCAAGGGAATATACTGTGACTGTGCCTGAACTATCTCTTCTTTAAAGGTAGCTCATTGTTCAGATTTTCCTGCCAACCCTTGACTCCAATTTATTTGCCTCAGATCTATTGTCAACCTTTGCAGTTGGCTTTCCCTCAATTAATTATTCTTACTCTGGATTGGTCTTTGTTCTTTTCCAATAACCAACATAAACCTTAGAATAAACACTGTCTCCTAAATGCTCCCCGACTGAGACTTGATCCATATGTCCCACCTTTTTCCCAACAAAGAACAATACAGGACAGGCCCTTCGACCCACCAAGCCTGCATCGATATGCGGTTTCTATCCCTCTGTTCACCTCCCATTCATGTGTCTATCAAGATACACCTTGAACATTGCGAACGTGCCTGCTCCCACCACCTCCACTGGCAGTGCGTTCCAGGCACTTACCACCCGCTGTCCGAAAAACTTTCCCCGCACATCTCCCCTTAACTTACCCCCTCCCACTTTAAACTTGTGCCCTCTTGTAGTTGACCTTTCCAAAGCCTCTGACTATCTACCGTATCTATGACTCTCATAATTTCGTAAACTTCTATCAGGTCACCCCTGAGCCTCCGTCTTTCCGGTGAAAACAATCTGAGTTTATCCAACCTCCCCTCCTACCTACAACCCTCCAGACCAGGCAGCATTCTGGTAGAAGAAAGAAAGCGTTGACAGCCTGTCTCTTTTTTCAGCAACACTTTACAATTCTTGCACCTTTCTGTAATTCCCAGGGGAGATGGTGATGTAGCAGTAATGTGACTGAACTGGTAATCCAGAGGCCCAGGCTCAGGCCCTGGGGACACGTGTTTGAATCCCACTATGGCAGCTTGTGGAATTTAAATTCAATTAATAAATCTGGAACACAAAAGCTAGTTTCTGACAGTGATCATCAACTGTTGTAAAAACCCATTTGGCTCAGGAAGGAAAGGAAGGAAAAGTCTCATCCTCTGATGATACTTTTCTGCCCTCAGAAATGGCTGAGAAAGCCCTTCATTTTAAAGGCAATTAGGGATGGGCAACAAGTACTGGCCTTGCCAGCGTCACCCACATCCCGCGAACGAATAAAGAGAAAAGAAATTCCTTGCAAATTTGTTCCTCTACGTAGTGGCTACATCAAATTGCACCGATTTTGTTCCTTAGCTCTGACATAGTTGTAGAGTGTGAATAAAACAAACCTTTTCTCTTTTGTACTGTATACATTATTAATCAGGATGTCAGTTAATTGAATTAGACAGCTCCTTTCTCCCACCCAACATGATTGGCAAGTTTCACCCCCATCAGCTTCAGTCACAAGCTCCATCCCTCCTGATTGTCACTCTCCACTGCTCCCCACCAAGTTCTGACCTTTAGCTCCCTCCTGATTGTCAAGCTTGTTCCCATCACCGCACTCACCCCCGACTGATCTGTGCTCCTTTCTCCCCCGTAATTGCTCGGTTAGTTCATGTGGATGTAAGACTGTCTCATCTTGCCGCTGGTTTTACTGCCCAGCAGCTGGTCGGTCTGTCAGTTTGGCTGCTCTGCCAGGTCGAATACAAAAGAAACAAATTTAACAGGACCGGAGTCCCCAGCCTTGCCAGGTTTTCCCTGCACTCTGAGCTCCTCCATACTCTCCCTGTCTCTCCTAGCATCATAGCCGATATCTCTATGCTATTAAGCACTTCTGCCAGTCTATCATTATCCAGAAATTACAATTTGGCACAGATGTTAAACAATCTTTAAACAAAAAGGAAGCCCAGAAAGCCTTAATCACACAGAAGGAGGCCATTCGGCCCATTATGTCAGTGCCTATTCTCCTAGAACAAAGAACAAACTACTGTACAGCACAGGAACAGGCCCTTCAGCCCACCAAGTCTGTGCTGTCACAGATTCCTCTCTAATCTAATATTTTCTTGCCTCTATGTGGTCCATATCCCTCTATCCCCTGCCTATTCATGTATCTATCCAGATGCCTCTTGAACGTTGTGATAGAATCTGCTTCCACCACCTCCTCCAGCAGCACGTTCCAGGCATTCACCACCCTCTGTGTGAAAAACTTGCCCCTTCCATCTCTTTTAAACTTTCCCCTCTCACTCTCAACCTATGCCCCTGAGCAATTGACCCTTCAACTCTGGGAAAAAGACTCTGACCATCCACTATATCCAAGCCTGTCATAATATTGTAAACCTCTATCAGGTCCCCCCTCATCCTCCGACGCTCCAACGAAAACAATTCAAGTTTTTTCAACCTTTCTTCATAGTCCATATCCTCCAAACCAGGCAACATCCTGGTAAGTCTCTTCTGCACCCTTTCCAATGCATCAACACCCTTCCGGTAGTGTGGTGACCAGAATTATACACAATATTCCAAATGGGGCCTAGCCAAAGTCTTATACAGCTGCAACATGATTTTCCAATTCCTATACTCAACGCCCTGACCGATGAAGGCCAGCATGCCATACGCCTTCTTGAGCACCTTGTCCACCCGAGTTGCCACCTTCAGGGAACTGTGGATCTGCACGCCTAGATCCCTCTGTATGCTAATATTTCTAAGGACTCTACCATTTACTGTATACTTTCCTTCTGCAGTATACCTTCCAAATCGCATCACCTCTCATTTATCCGGGTTAAATTCCATCTGCCATCTTTCGGCCCAGGTCTCCAGCCGATTTATATCCTGCTGTATCCTTTGACAATCCTCCTCACTATCCACTACTCCCCAATTTTTGTATCATCTGCAAATTTACTAATCAGACTACCTACATTTTCCTCCAAATCATTTATATATATATTACAAATTACAGAGGCTCCAGCACTGATCCTTGTCACAGATCTCCAGTTAGAAAAGTACCCTTCCACTGCTACTCTCAGCTTTCTATGCCCAAGCCAGTTTTGTATCCATCTGACCAGCCCACCTCGGATCCCCTATGACTTCACCTTCTGTATCAGCCTGCCATGAGGAACCTTATCGAAGGCTTTACTAAAGTCCATGTATACAACAGCCACCGCCCTGCCCTGGTCAATTTTTCTTGTCACTTCCTCAAAGAAGTCAATCAAATTTGTGAGACACGACCTCCCCTTCACAAAATCATGCTGACCAACCAGGCAGTCCCAGTCTGCTACTTTATCCCCATAGCCATACAAATTGATTTCCTTTATGTGCCCATTAAATTTCCTCTTGATTATCCCAGCTTCCACCACCCTCATGGGCAACCAGTCTCCTCAGATCATCACCATTTGCTGCATAGTCAGAGAAAGCCCAATCACGGAATGCATTAGAATCAGTTCAGAGAAGGTTTACCGGACTAATACCAGGAATGGAAGGGTTGTCGTATGAGGAAAGGTTGGACAGGTTAGGATTGTATCCACTAGAGTTTAGAAGAGTAAGATATAATCAAAACCTTTAAGATCCTGAAGGGTGCATGTGGATAGAATGTTTCCTCTTGTCGGAGAATCTAGAACTAAGGGTCACCTTTTAAAAATAAGGGGTTGCCAATTTAAGACAGATGAAGAGATTTTTTTCTTTCAGAGGGTTGTGAATCTCTGGAACTCTCTCCCTGAAAAGGCAGTGGAAGCAGAGTCTTTGAATATTTTTAAGGCTGACATGGACAGATTCTTGATTAACGAGGGGGTGAAAGGTTATTGGGAATAAGCAGGAATGTGGAGTTGAAGTTACATTCAGATCAGCCATGATTATTGAATAGCGGAGTAGACATGAGGGGCCGAGTGGCCTACTCCTGCTCCTAATTTGTGTGTTCATAATGCTGTATTCTAACGATCCAGAGCCTGAAATTTATACAAGCAGCTACTTCAAACACCTCAGGAATGTAATGGCAACTAAAATTGCTTGCATTTGCTGTTGTAGGTTATGTTGTGGCACTCCAGCATCAAGAGATTTCAAGCTTGTTAGGAACAAAAAGTATTGATTGATAACAGAAACTTGGTGCAAGTGTTTGCAGTCCTTGGCTGCCCTGGAGCAGAGCTCCAGTCTTTACATGGCTGCTGGATGATTCTGCCTTGGGGAGGACTTCACCCTCAGGTGTGATCACTCACTCTCAGTTTCCATTGGTCCCTCAAGTCAGGTGACTCACTTCTGCTGTACTGTCTTAAAGTGACAGGCTTCAGATACGCAACATAGGTCACTTGTCCACAGGGACTTAAACTGAGTCAAAGAGTATAGGGGGTAGGAAGGAAAATGAAGTTGAGGCCACAAATCAGATCAGGCACAATCTTATTGATTTGATTTGATTTATTATTGCCACGTGTACTGGAATACAGTGAAAAGTATTGTTTCTTGCACGATATACAGGCAAAACATACTGTTCATAGAGTACATAGGGAAAAAGGAAAGGAGAGGGTGCAGAATATAGTGTTGCAGTTACAGGTACGGTGAAGAGAAAGATCAGCTTAATATATGGTAGGACCATTCAAAGGTCTGATGACAGCAGGGAAGAAGCTGTTCTTGAACAGTGAAGCTGCCTCAAGGGGCCAAATGGACTATTCCTGCTCCTCCTGTAAGCTTGTAAAGGGATAAGCGTGACTCCACTTTAGAACTAAACATTAGAGCTATACCCCAGACCACTTTTGAAAAATGTCACAGTAGATGAACCATTTTAATTTGATTTGATTTATTATTGTCACATGTGTTAGATTACAGTGAAAAGTATTGTTTCTTCCGCACTATACAGACAGAGCATACCGTTCATAGAGAAGGAAATGAAAGAGTGCAGAATGTAGTGTTACAGTCATAGCTAGGGTGTAGAGAAAGGTCAACTTAATACAAGATAAGTCCATTCAAAAGTCTGATGGCAGCAGGGAAGGAGCTCTGATTAATAAGAACCAGTTCTTATTAAAATTGTTTGTGTTTCATATTTTTAAAGATAATTTAAAACATGTAAATCATGTAGTTTGAGTAAGGAACTAGAAAGCTATAAGCAGGGATGCATTACCTCGGAAGAGGTGAAGGCACAGTTTAGGTCTAACAGCTTTAAAACTTATGATATAACATTGGATAGAATTTAATACTTGGCAACGTGGTCTTGCCTGCCAGTTAGAGAACTGGCGGGAGCGCCAGGTCATCTCCACCAGGTTCGGCCCATTGTCCATTGAGGCACTTAACTGGCCAGTGTGGACTGGGACAGAAATCCCATCCCCGAGAGCTGCTGGCCAATCAGAAGCCTGCAGGCTCTCCACTGGGTGTTAGCCAGGAGAAAGTTAAGTTTATTTATTAGTCACAAGAAGGCTTACATTTACACTGCAATGAAGTTACTGTGAAATTCCCCTAGTCATCACAGTCCAGCGCCTGTTTGGATCAATGTACCTAACTAGCACTCTTTTAGAGTGTAGGAGGAAACTGGAGCACCCAGAGGAAACACATGCAGACATGGGGAGAATGTGCAAACCCCACACAGACAGTCACCCGAGGCCAGAATTGAACCCGGGTCCCTGGTGTGGTGAGGCAGCAGTGCTAACCACTGTTCCACCGTGCCATGCCACCGTGTAAAGACTGGAACTCTGCTCTAGGGCAGTCAAGGGCTGCAAACTCCTGCGCCAAGTTTCTCTTATCAATCAATACCTCTAGTTTCTAACAAAGCTTGGCATCTCTTGACGCCCCCCCCCCCCCCCCCCCCCCCCCCCCCCCATTCAGAGCTTGCTGAGTTTGCTTTTGGGCTCCCTGTGTGGTGACTCCCCTGCTTACTGCTCGTTGAATATTAGCAATGGTGGGATGAGGTCCTTAAGTGGGCATTAATTTCCACTGAAGGGCCTCAATTAGCATCAACATAGAAAGGCTGCCCACAAGCCTTTCTGCCTGAAATTTAATTGGGCACAGGTGGGAAAGCAATGCCTCCCCACCCCACAAACCCCTGCCCAAATAAGTCCACAGTCCAAAATGAGGAATTGCTAGTAAAGTGGGAGGTGGGGGAGAGGGCGGGCAGTGCTTGTGGGGTGTATGTGGGGGTGCAGTGGTTGGGAGGTGTCGGGTAGGGTTATACAGGGAGAAGCCATTGATCAGGGAAAGTGGCAGCTCAGGCCTCAGAGTCTAAACAGGACACTCAATTTGAATGACAATACCTGGTGAAAATGATATGATCAGGTAGGATTAAATATCTTTGCACCATTGAACGTACTCCACAAAACTCCTCATTCAAACAAAAGGTTTACTTATCCTTCTCTTAATACAAAGTTTGAAGGATGAATGCTTCTTTTATTATTATAAATTTAAATCATTTCTAACATGAGCTTTAATGTACCTGATCAGTTTGCACTATTTGACACCTGAGGCATCTTGAATAGAACAAAGAAAATTACAACACAGGAACAGGCCTCCAAGCCTGAACCAACCATGCTTGCCCGACTGAACTAAAACCCCCTACCCTTCCGGGGACTATATCCCTCTATTCCCATCCTATTCATGTATTTGTCAAGACACCCCTTAAAAGTCATTATTGTATCTGCTTCTACTACCTCCCCGGCAACAAGTTCCAGGCACCCACCACCCTCTGTGTAAAAGACTTGCCTCGAACATCTCCTTTAAACCTTGTCTCTCGCATCTTAAACCTATGCCCCCTAGTAATTGATTCTTCCACCCTGGGGAAAAAGCTTCTGACTATCCACTCTGTCCATGCCCCTCAGAATCTTGTAGACTTCTGTCAGGTCGCCCCTCAACCTCCGTCGTTCCAGTGAGAACAAACCAAGTTTCTTCAACCTCTCCTCATAGCTAATGCCCTTCATAACACCTTAAGGAAACTCCTTTGTTCAAAGGGGAGGGATGGCACAAAATTGCTCTGGGCCTTATGTACTATTTTTATAAATGTATTTTTATGCTGAGCATGTTCGGACTGTCAGTTTTTGACATTGTGGCTCTGTGCAACAGGAGACAGTTCCAATGTAAACCAGCCTGATGCACAAAACCAAACCCTTTGGCTACTTTGACTGGGTCTTCCTGGCATCTGGATTTAGTAGGTTAAGCAAGTTTACATTGGAGTTGTCATTTGCTGGTTGAAATATGTGTTATCAGGTGCCAGCAACATTAGCACTCCTCTAAGTTCAGTATAATAGTAGCTTTAGTGTTTAAACTTTTTTTTTGCAGCAGTCATCAGGAAACACACTGCACCATGTGGTGAAATTTGTCTCCATGCATTTGGCATCTCAATGTTACGATGGAACAAAAACCACTCACCTCATTAGAATTGACACTGGAACAAATTGTCGAAAATAGAAAATCTAGGAACACCAAACTGACCTAAGGCAGAAAGATTTCTAGTGCATGCATGCTAGCTTATTTATATACATGGGTAGTGCTCTTTCTACCTTCTCATGGTTAGTGTTTAGTAGTAGGAGAATGTATGTGGCCCTTCTTTATCATAATGATAAAAAGATTCAGCACTAAATTTACAAAATTACGAAGAGATCCAATGAATGATCTGAAAAGTTTTTTAATTCAGCATTAAAAGTAAAGCAAAGGTAAAGTTTATTTATTAGTCACAAGTAGGCTTACATCAACAGGGGACCATATGCCTCTATTCCCATCCTATTCATGTATTTGTCCAGACGCCCCTTAAATGTCACTATCGTATCTGCTTCCACTACCTCCCCCAGCGGCGAGTTCCAGGCACCCACCACCCTCTGTGTAAAAAAACTTGCCTCGTACATCTCCTTTAAACCTATGCCCCCTAGTAATTGACTCTTCCACCCTGGGAAAAGGCTTCTGACTATCCTCTCTGTCCATGCCCCTCATAATCTCGTAGACTTCAATCAAGTCGCCCTTAAACCTCTGTCGTTGCAGTGAGAACAAACCAAGTTTCTCCAACCTCCTCACATAGCTAATGCCCTCCATAACATCTTAAGGAAACTCTTTTGTTCAAAGGGGAGGGATGGCAGAAAATTGCTCTGGGCCTTATGTGAAGTTACTGTGAAAATCCCCTGGTCACCACACTCCAGCGCCTGTTCGGGCACACTGAGGGAGAATTTAGCATGGCCAATTCACCTAACCTGTACGTCTTTGGACTGTGGGAAGAAGCTGGAGCACCTGGAAGAAACCCAAGCAGACACAGGGAGAACGTCCAGACTCCACACAGACAGTGACCCAAGCAGGGAACTGAACTCGGGTCCCTGGAGCTGTGAGGCAGCAGTGCTAACCACTGTGCCACCCCAGTTGCTTGTGATGCTTTCACGGTGTTGCTAAACTCAAAAAGTAAAATGACCTCCCATAGGGCTTGGTAAGCATTTAGCTCCAGAACATGGTGAAACCTGATTAGAACCTGATTTGAGATTACCTAGACCAATCCAGGAAATAGGAACATGGAAAATTCCTCTCCAACACCCACTGAATTTTTGTACACAGTGATATTAGCTGCAGTAAGGAACTCAAACGTCTTTGTGAACTTTAGCAGCAAATCTGCACTCACCACAAGAGCCAACTACAGTAAATTCAAAGGTCAGTAACCCTGCATACAGGAACTCCTTCTGACACCTACCTTACAGAGCCTATATGTATGACACATATTTTCTCTAGTCTAATTGAAATAGCCTGTCCAGACTGGTATGGTATGGCCCCTTCATAATTTCAAATAATTAAATTGACTTGAAATTCATGCTCTTCTAGCGTAAAGAGACCCAACTCTCTAAGATTATTGTGATAACGAAGGGTTTTAAAACTAGCGATCTTTCCAGGGGTCCTTCTTCAAACTTTATTCAGGATCTCAAAATCACTCACCACTTGCAACAACCAAACTGGACAGGTGTTCCAAATAGGGCCTAAGCAAGGTCTTGTACAAGGATACCACAGTTCTTCTTTTATGCTGGATCATCCTGACTATACATCCTATTCTGGGTTTGTCTTTGCAATAGACTTGACATTGGTTATACACCAATTTGTAACTCTAAGATCTGTTTAAATATGTGTGCTTGGTGTTAGCCCAGCCATGTGCATAAATAACACTGCCTTTATGTTAAATTACACTGTCGGATGTGGGCCTATTTCCCCATTGCATTGAGATCTCTTCTTCTCATTGAGGATGTTAACACTTGACTGCATGTCATCTTGGACTTGTGGGATAGTACCCACAACATCTTCATGTAACTCCTGATTAATATAGATCCTGAACAGCAATAGTCCTAACATGGATCCTTGTGGGAATCTACGAGCAACTGGTCTCCCACATAACTATTTCAATTAGTAACAACCCCATGAGTGTGACACCTCAGTCAGTCATACAGTGCAGAAGGAGGCCATTCGGCCCATCAAGTCTGCACCAACAACAATCCCACCCAGGCCCTATCCCCTAACCCCACATATTTACCCCGCTAACCCTTCTAACCTACACCCCTGGGACACTAAGTGGCAATTTAGCATGGCCAATCAACCTAACCCACACATCTTTGGACTGTGGGAGGAAACCGGAACACCCAGAGGAAACCTACACAGACACAGGGAGAATGTGCAAACTCCACACAATGACCCGAAGCCGGAATTGAACCCAGGGCCCTGGAGCTGTGAGACAGTAGTGCCAACCACTGTGCTACCATGTCGCCCAAATGTGCTGTACCTAGTCTATCCAATCCAGGATCTTCCCTCCTATATCTCTTATGAAATAATCCATTTTGTGATACCTAGTCAAAAGCTTTCTGAAAGTCCAAATGTATATACAGTAATACAGGACTAAAGTCATATGTCAGCTAAACCAGGTAGGAATGGCAGTTGGGCATTTAATGCCATTCCAGTAATTTTTCAGCTCATTTTTTTTCTGGACTAAATCCACAAATGAGTAGATTTGTTGAATCTAATTCACAACTAGCAATGGTATGATTTACTGATGCAGAATCTTGGAGTTTCTGGACAACTGTGTGTCTGTTTTTTGCTTTTCCTTGCTGCAGAAATTGAATTTTCAACTTTTTAAAAACTCATTTATGGGACATGGGCATTGCTGGCTGGCCAGCATTTATTGCCCATCCCTAGTCTCCCCTGAGAAGGTGGTGGTGAGCTGCCTTCTTGAATCGCTGCAGTCCACGTGCTGTGGGTTGACCCACAATGCCGTTAGGGAGGGAATTCCAGGATTTTGACCCAGCGACTGCGAAGGAACGGCGATATATTTCCAAGTCAGGACGGCGAGTGGCTTGGAGGGAAACTTGTAGGTGGTGGTGTTCCCATTTATCTGCTGCCCTTGTCCTTCTTGATGGAAGTGGTTGTGGGTTTGGAAGGTTCTGTCTAAGGATCTTTGGTGAATTGCTGCAGTGCATCTTGTAGGTAGTACACACTGCTGCTACTGAGCGTCGGTGGTGAAGGGAATGGATGTTTGTAGATGTGGTGCCAATCAAGCAGGCTGCTTTGTCCTGGATGGTGTCAAGCTTCTTGAGTGTTGTTGGAGCTGCACCCATCCAGGCAAGTAGGGAATGTTTTAAAACAATTTACTGACAGACTCTTTTGCTAAGTAGCTAAATTTTACATTCTACTCTTAATACTTCGGCCACATGCCTCATCTTTCTCAGATGAAAGTTGGTGAGCAGGGAGTCTCATATTGTATGTTTTCTCCATGATAATTTGAAAATAAATGTTAAAATGATTATATAGAATATAATAAATACAAACCTGCACCAAGATGCAAAAATATGTAAGTTCCCACTTCTGAAGACTGTAACACAATTACATAAAACTTTTAGTGGCTTTTTATGTATTCAGGGCAGGTGTCTCCTTGCACTTCTGCACGGTACGAGGAAAGCTGAACTTGCCCATCCCGCATTCATCTGAGAAGGTGATACTGGACCTTTCCAAATTGTTGCCATCCTTGTGGTGATGGTGCTCCATGATATTGCACAGAGCTTGATCCAGAACTTACTCTTATTGGTAACAATTTTTAGTTCCTTCAGTTTTATTATTTAGAGTCTTTCCATCCTAATGGAGATGGGGGGAAGTTGTTGGTACTTTACTTCTTTGGAATTAAGGCTGTGAGGTGAGTAGCTGTGATTTGAGGCATGAAAATGGTCTCAGAAAGGCAGAAAGTAGTTTTCAGTGGCTCCCTGCAAAGTCTGTACATCTCAAAATGTTTGTGCTACATATGTAGATAAAGCAAACAGATTGTGCAGCTCTAATCATTGAATCATAGGATCCCTACAATGCAGAAGAGGCCATTTGGCCCATTGAGTCCGCACTGACTCTGACAGAGTATCATACTCAGGCCCTCTCCCTCACCCTGTAACTGTACACACTTACCATGGTTAAATCTAACCTACACCTCTGGAGACACCAATGGACCTAATGTCCATTTTTGGACTGTGGGAGCAAACGGGAGCAGCCGGAGGAAACCCATGTAGACATTGGGAGAACGTGCAAACTCCGCACAGTCACCCAATGCCGGAATTGATTCCTGGAGCTGTGAGGCAGCAGCACACACTACTGTGCCACCCTTAATAAGCACTGTTGATTCAGTTTTTTTTAAAGTGCAGATACAATTCTTAATTTCAATTTAAAAATATATTGAGCCACACAAAATATCAAATAGAATTTGGACTATCAGAGTTGCAGGCCTGCAATATGTTAGTATTCTCTTGATTGAAGGTTTTGGATGCCTCCTCATGAAACATTTGATTCCAAGACTGAGTGGGCTGGGAAGTCTCAAGGTCAGTATTAAAATTGATAAACTTTAAAAAACATTGGTGCTAAAATTTGAAACAAACAGATTGGAATGTACATTGCGAGGAGCCAATGATCAGTGAGGCTTTGATCCCAGCGAAGCTAGCCCATCAGTCATCTCTGTTGTTGATTTTGTTGGATTTTCCCAGTGTCAGAGGGAGAATCCTCATTTTACAAATGCAGGTTGATGCCAGTTGAATGGGGAAAGGGAGGGCAAGGGAGTTGGGGGTAGGAGGATTGTAAAATGCAATAAAAGTTGCTCACTTCAGGGCTCGAGGGTAATGCTGAACCTCCATCTCCTGGAACATGCTGCATGTACCCTTTTACCAAGGGGAATAAAACCTAATGATTATCAACATTCTGGGACATCCAGACGAAGTCCCAGGTCTGAAAACCTGAGGTAGGTCCTGTTGTACTCCTGCAGCAACTTATATACTTCTTTTCCCACTGCAGTCTGCCAGTTTGGGGACAGCCTGAAAATCCCCCTGCCCATCCACCACCCAACACCTTCCTCCGAACATGGATGGCTTTATTTACATGGGTTGAAGGACCTTTCACCCTGGTCTAGTTACTTAGATTTTGCTGTGCTCTTGACAGATGTAACTGGAATTGGTATTTTAGTCACTAAGTTTCAACAGGTTTTGAATCAGCCAATGTTCTACATTCCTGAGCATTTCTCTGAAATCCTTTATAGAATTCATAAGATATGAAACATTATTTCCTATGTGTTGATTTCTCTTTATCTTTGAGCAGATATTAGAAGAATGCCAAGCAGTTGGGAGTAGGAAACTGGGGGGAATCAAATTGCTAATCATTTCTAACTGGTGTGCAAGACTGGAGAAAAAATAAAATTGAAACGTAGAAAATAGGAACATGAGTAGGCTATTTGGCATTCAAACCTGCTCCACCATTGAACGTGATCATGGCTGATCCTCTATCTCAACGCCATACTTGAGCACTCTCCCCATACCCCTTGACATCTTTAGAGTTTAGAAATCTTTTCCTTCTTAAATATACTCAGTGATTTGGCCTCCACAGCCTTCTGTGGTAAAGAATTCCACAGGGTTCACCACCCCCTAAGTAAATACATTTCTCCTTATCTCAGTCCCAAATGGCCTACCCCATATCCTGAGACTGTGACCCCTTGTTCTGAACCCTCCAGCCAGAGGAAACAACATCCCTGCATTCAGTCTGTACAGCTCTGTCAGATACATTTGCCACAGCTGGAGTACTGTGTGCAATTCTGGTCGCCACATTATAGGAAGGATGTGACTGCGCTGGAGGAGGTGCAGAGGAGATTCACCAGGATGCTGCTTGGAATGGAACATTTAAGTTTTATGAAGAGAGGTTGGATAGGCTTGGGTTGTTTTCGTTGGAGCATAGAAGACTGAAGGCAACCTGATTGAGGTGTTCAAGATTATGAGGGGTGGGAAGTTTAGGGGGGATTTGAGGAAGAACCTTTTTACTCAGAGGGTGGTGACGATCTGGAATGTGTTGCCTGGGAGGGTGGTGAAGGCGGGATGCCTCACATCCTTTAAAAAGTACCTGGATGAGTACTTGACATGCCATAACATTCAAGGCTAACAAGCGGGATTAGGTGGGCAGGTCAGGGCATTTCATACATTGGTGCAGACTTGATGGGCCGAAGGGCCTCTTCTGCAGTAGTAATCTGTGATTTCAATTGGATCCTTCTAAATGCCAGTGAATACAGGCCTGGTTAACCCATTCTCTCCTCATATGACAATCCTGCCACCCCTAGAATCAGTCTGGTGAACCATTGCTGCACTCCCTTAATGCCAAATATATCAGTTCTTCGATAATACTCCATGTGTGGTCTTACCAAGGCCCTGTATGGCTGCAGTAAGACATCCTTGTACTCAAGTCCCTGAACTCAAAATAGTTTCAGATAGAGAAAAATACGATGTTTTTCTGTTAATGTTCTTCCCTTTTTCTCTCCTGACAATGAAAGCATACTGGGTGAACAAGAGTGACAATAACTCATTCATCCTGTTTGAGCCCATCAATTATCGGTTTCCCACATGACCACAGGAGGGAGGGAAGTTATAGCTGAACTTAGTTCTGTCCTTCACACTCTCATTTTCAGGCAAGGATCACATAATAGGTGCTAGGAGTGGGTCCCCTCAACAATTTTGGCATCTGCAGCACTGAAGACCCTTGCAGTATCCCATGAAGTTATGCACACCAATACTACTCATTACCCTGTCATAGGGTACATTTACTTAATAGGCTGAGAATCTAATTCTTACATAATATGAAATAAAAAGGTGAATCTGTGGAAAACTAATCAAGTTTGTTTTCTTAATATTGAGCATTTGTAGTATTTCCAAGAAATATAATGAGGTTAAGTTCTAAACAAGTGGAAGGGCTCACCTATTGAACATGATATTGTTGTTTAACTTTAGGTGTCACATGCGCACACATGAGGAATAATTCATAATTACTGTTTGTAAAACATTACTGAGATGAAAATCTTTTAATTTTTATAATGACCAGATTTCTGAATGTCATTAATATTTAATATTCATAGTTCCTGTACAAATAGGCAATAAATGTGAATTCATATACTGATGCATTTTGTAATTTGTTTTTATTCAGTTTAGATTACTGACTGCAGATTTATAGTTCTTTTAACATTTGAGTACCTGTGGCAGAATGAGCCTTTGCCTCAGTGGTTCGTCAAAAAGTTACAAGTATGAGCACCACTCCAAACAGTCCTGGCGAGTTGAGACAGTTTTGCAAGTAGAGTGCTTCCCCACCATCAGAGCCTTGGCAAGCAGGAGGCCAGAGCTCCAGCTTCTGAATACCTGGTTGATGCACAGCAAGGTACAATGCATCTGCAGGGAGCTGAATGCCCTAACTCTGACCATTAGAGTTCCTCATTCTGAATGTTGGGTTGACATACAATGAGGTACTCATCTGAAGTGAAGCGGTGACTATCCATTACATCTCTCAAATTTTCCTGCTAGGAAATTGCAAATCAAGCTTATGGCCTGTCCATGTTACAGAAACAACCAAAAGCATCATTTGCTGGATGTAAAGCAGTCGAACAAATGGGTTGTCTCACGCCATAAGGCATGGAAGAAAAAATGAAGGCAGAAATATCACAGTGGTGTTTGTATGCAAGTGTGCAGCTGTATTGCGTACACTTGGTCATAAACGATACCCCACTCAAACCCGGTTAGAGCTCAAAGTTTGCAGATTATTATATGTAAACTTTTAGAACTCAACAACAAAGTACAAGCTACAAATAATTAATAACAAATAGATCTCTGATGGCAACGCTCATGGCTAGGCCAGAACCAGGAATATGGCTTCTGATGCTGCAGTCCAAATTCGTCGTAGTTCAGTCATCACTCCCTCACATCAAATTTACTGAATTATACTATGGGATTGCAATATTTTGGGTCAATCTTTCATCTATGGATAACTAACCTTTTGGAGCAAGAGGCCAGATATCAAAACAGATGATGAGCCGCCTGTGATACCATAATACTCTCTCCTCCATGCCCACTAAAAGTAAAACTACCAACCCTTAGATACAGCAAAGGCCCTCATGAACAGAAATAGTCTCCCATCTTCCCGTATTTTGATCATCCTTCCTTCTCCTTTCCCCTTTTTCCACCATCTTTTCCCTCTTCCCTTATTCCCCAATTTGAAACTTGAGATTTCAACTCCTGGGATCTGGATTGGTAAAAGTCAATTCCTGGTTGGTACTAAATAGCTGCTATCTGACTGGTCAAAATCCAACACCTTTTTTCAAGCATTCAGCTGAAGGAGTTTACATGTGACCAGGGCATGAGTGTGACCATAAGGACAAAGTAGACGCTGTGAACATCTGGATTTAAGAAGTGCTCATCAAGTTTGCTTGCTGCTTTTCTTGCAGTGAATCCGTGATCCGGATGGCATTCGTATCTAGTTTTAAACAATAAAAAATGAAGGAGTCTGAACATTGTTTTGAAGAAAATTGTTTACATGGAGCTTTGTGACTCAGCAGCAGTCACAGGGATAGTAATCATGCTTTTTCTTTCGTTGTTTTAACCAATATCTGAATTAATTTCTGAGAGGAATTTGACATTTTCTTCAGGTCCTCCCTGAATTTAGCTTGTGTAGCTGCATAAAACATTAATGCTAGCAACACAACAAAACCAAAAGAGAAAATGCTGGAAAATCTCAGCAGGTCTGGTAGCATCTGTAAGGAGAGAAAAGAGCTGACATTTTGAGTCCAGATGACCCTTTATCAAAGCTGACAAAGGATCATCTGGACTTGAAACGTCAGCTCTTTTCTCTCCTTACAGATGCTGCCAGACCTGCTGAGATTTTCCAGCATTTTCTCTTTTGGTTTCAGATTCCAGCATCCGCAGTAATTTGCTTTTATCACAACAAAAAAGTCCACTCAAATTCTTTATTAGACACACACACATTCACTCATGCAAGCTTCCCATATTCACACATCATTTCCACTTTACTTTTTCAACCGTGACAATTAAAAGTGAAATTAAAACAGAACAAAGATTCAGAACATTCATTCTCTAAAACTGCAATTAAAGCTCAAAGAAAATTCTCAAGAAATTATATATAAAACATTTAATAACTTCCAAAGGCATTGGGAGGGGCAGGTGAGGGAGGGGGTGGGGAGTGGTGTCTCTGAAGTTAAACCAAAGTGTAAAGCACCTCATTTTATTACCCCAGAAACACCACTCTTCCACCAGAAGAAACAGTTGCTTTAACTCTTTCATTTTACCACATTGTATCCTTCTCCTCACTTAACCTAATTTAAATTACAACTACCCACATTAAACAAGCAACTTTGAAACTACCAGAACTGCCCAATTGAAACTGCCAAGATCACCAACAACCTGTCCTGGTCCCCCATGCCGACACTATAGTTAAGAAAGCCCACCGCCTCTACTTTCTCAGAAGACTAAGGAAATTTGGCATGTCAGCCACGACTTTCACAATCTTTTACAGATGCACCATAGACAGCATCCTTTCTGGTTGTATCACAGCTTGGTATGGCTCTTGCTCTGCCCAAGATCGCAAGGAACTACAAAAGGTCGTGAACGTAGCCCAATCCATCATGCAAACCAGCCTCCCATCCATTGACTCTGCCTATACTTCCCGCTGCTTCGGCAAAGCAGCCAGCATAATTAAGGACCCCACGCACCCCGGACATTCTCTCTTCCACTGGGAAAATGATACAAAAGTCTGAGGTCACGCACCAACCAACTCAAGAACAGTTTCTTCCCTGCTGCTGTCAGATTTTTGAATGGACTTAGCTTGCATTAAGTTGATCTTTCTCTACACCCTAGCTATGACTATATATAACACTACATTTTGCACTCTCTCATTTCCTTCTCTATGAATGATATGTTTTGTCTGTATAACGCGCAAGAAACAATACTTTTCACTGTATGCTAATACATGTGACAATAATAAATCAAAGAACCAGACCACAGGGGGTTAACTAATACAATTTAATGACACAGGCACAAGACACAGACAAGAAGAATCAAGAAGGCATATGGCATGTTTGCCTTCATCATTTGGAGCATTGAGTTTACAAATTGTCAAGTCATGTTGCAGCTTTATAGAATGTTAGGCCGCACTTGGAATATAGTGTTCAATTCTGGTTGCCACACTACCAGAAGGATGTGGAGGTTTTGGAGAGGGTACAGAAAAGATTTACCAGGATGTTGCCTGGTATGGAGGGCATTAGCTATGAGGAGAGGTTGGAGAAACTTGGTTTGTTCTCACTGGAACGCTGGAGGTTGAGGGGGAGACCTGATAGAAGTCTACAAGATTATGAGGGACATGGACAGAGTGGATAGTCAGAAGCTTTTTCCCAGGGTGGAAGACTCAATTACTAGGGGGCATAGGTTTAAGGTGCGAGAGGCAAGGTTTAAAGGAGATGTACGAGGCAAGTTTTTTTACACAGAGGGTGGTGGGTGCCTGGAACTCGTTGCTGGGGGAGGTAGTGGAAGCAGATACAATAGTGACTTTTAAGCGATGTCTTGACAAATACATGAATAGGATGGGAATGGAGGGACATGGTCCCTGTGGGGTTTTAGTCAATCGGGCAGCATGGTTGGTGCAGGGCCGAAGGGCCTGTTCCTGTGCTGTAATTGTCTTTGTTCTTTTTGTTCACACAGTGTAACACTCAGACAGTGTAACACTCAGACACAAGCTTACTCAAACACAAGAGCCAGAATTCCCTGGGCGTTCACATCCCGCAGCCACTGCCAGCATTAATAGAAAAGTTGGAGCCCAGCCAAATCTCCATTCACTGCAGCAGGACTGGAGAAACTCATCTGCGAACAGGGCCGGGGAATCCGGCTCAAGGATTTTAAAAAATTAACTTAGCCTCCAGCTCTGAATGATTTGATTAAATTCTGCAAAATGCCTTTTTTAACCTGACATTCCACATAACTAATCATTTTCCCAAATTTGATATTTTAAATGTGCATTCTGAATGCAGTGATTGAAATTATTTTCCAGGTTGTTAATTAACAATCCCCTCTGAGCCAACAGTAGAGAGTTTCATTCGTCACTGTCTTCATTTACCCTTTGATCCCCAAAGGTGCACATCATTTCCCTTTGGACTGAGTAGAGCCGGGTTTTCCAATCTCGCCCGCATCTGGGATTCTCCAGTTCTGCTGCAATGAATGGAGTTTTGGCTGAGCGCCAAATTCTGTACTCGCTGGCAGTGGGGCATGAACGGAGAATTCCAGCCTTTAACTTGTCTATCTCCTACTGACTTTTTATATGGTTAGTTGATATCTGTCTCTACGCCGTATTTGATCTGTGCAAGGTCAGTTTATAAGTCTGTTCCTTAAAGTATTCCATTCAGGACTTGCAATTCTTTCTTTTAAAATTCAATCTGGTTACATCCACCCAGCTCAAAACCTTCCTTTCCCAGCAATAATCTAATCAAAACCAAGGGAATTCAGATACAGTGAAAAGTAATATAAATAATGCTGAGAAAATCCAAAGAAAACAGTGGCAACATTTTCTTCTTTATAAATTAATTAGATAACCGACAGGCAACACTAGACGTGAACAATGTTTTCATTCAATTTATACATGTCCAACTACTTTAAGCACATAGATTAGAATTTTTGCAAATAGAAATGCAAAGGCTGGAAGTACTCAGCAGGCCTGCAAGCATTTTGGGGGAGGACAGAATGAATGGGCTGAATCTTCTCAGTCTATTGGAAAGGAGATAGGACGAGCAGAATGGCCGGGAGAAGGGATTGGGAACAGAAGCCAGGCCCAATTGAATTATATCTCATGTATTGAGTTTCAAGAGCAAAATGGAAAAGTAGGGAAGTTTAGGAAGAAACTTCAAAATCTTTAACAGAACAATCTAGGCCCTTTCCTTTTCCAAAGAACCTGGTCTTATTTATTTGAGATGAACTGGTGAGCTTCTCTCAATGCTTCCTGCATTTCTTGATATTTAGCAAGTTTACAGGCCTCTTCCACGCTTAACCAGCGGAATGTTTGATGCTCATCAGAGAGTTTTATTTCTGTGTTATCATCCTTTACTTCTGCCAGCCAGTAGATAACAGTTTTGGGTTTATTATTCACTTTGTATATCATTTCCTTCTTGTATCCATCAAGCACATTAAAATCCTTGCTTTTGAGTCCGGCTTCTTCCTCGGTTTCACGAAGTGCAGTTTGGAGGTCATCTTCACCTGGATCAACATGCCCTTAAAAAAATACACACATTAGACCTTAATGGCTTGTGTAACCACACCAGTGAGCAATTGTGCTTTACAAATCATTATTAAACGTTTACTTTATCAGTTTTGTGACCAGAAAGCTTTCTGGCTGACAGATTGTATCTGTAAAATATCTTGGAATGACACGCTGTGGTGTCAATTAAATAACCATGACTTTTTTGCTGAACAATGCGGTCTGAGGGTGATTTGGTGGGAGTGTTTAAAATCATGAAAGAATAGGGCAGGGTAAAGCAGACTGTTGACCAAATGAGTGGCCTTGGTTGAGGGACAAGATTAATTGTAAGATCAACTTCTTTACCCAGAGATTTGTGGGGGCTGTGGAATTCACTCCAGGGTTAGTGGCTGTGGCCAAAACCATGGTTCATATATTTTGCAATGAGCAGTGAAAGAAAGACTTCTGCTATAAACCTCATGTGCAACAGCCCACATATTTTTAGTGGGTTTGTCAACAGAAACCTCATCATCGCAAGTTTTTGTATGAACTCACCACCCCCTAATCTTTCAGAGTCAGAGACTCTGTACTACATCATTAATAAGCCACTTACTCCTGATTATAGAAAGCCTGAGTTTTTCATTCACCTTTAGAGTGAGAACAGTGGGTAAATAGCTTAAGTTTGCACCATCACAACGTTGTTTGCAGATTCTATCTGTGACGACTGCATCAGCACAATCTGCAGCAGAGCAGTACATCACAAACAGCAGTTTCCAAATTTCCATGTTAAACCATGCAGGTATAAACAGAAATTAGTTATACCCAGAAATAATGGTGAAGGCTGACAGCCTCACAGTTACTAGAACATTCAATTAGACTGGGATCAGGGTGAATAAGTGTTTGTTGGCACATATATTTGTCATCACTGGAGCTAGGGGATTCGGTGTTAAAATAAAGGGTCTCTCATTTAAGATGGAGATGAGGAGAAATATTTTCCGAGGGCCTTGAGTCAATTTCATAGAATGAGAACAGCACAGGACATTCGACCCATCATGTCCACACTATCTCTCTGCAGTAACAATTCACCTAATGCCACACTCCCAATGTCACCCCCCGTAGCCCTGCAAATTTTTTCTCTTCAGATAATAAGCCAATTCTCTTTTGAAAGCTTGATTCCCCTCAAGTACTGCATTCTAGTCCTTAACCCCTCATTGCATAAAGAGGTTCTTCCTCATGTCACGACTCAAATTTAAACAGAGGCTCTACTGTTTCCCTCAGAATGTTCCCGGGAGTTAGGTGCCCACCATTTTTTTTGTTCATTCACAGGGTGTGGGCGTCACTGGCTGGGCCAGCATTTATTGCCCATCCCTAGTTGCCCGAGGGCAGTTGAGAGTCAACCACATTGCTGTGGCTCTGAAGTCACATGTAGTCATTATGTGGAGATGCCAGCCTTGGACTGGGGTAAACACAGTAAGAAGTCTCACAACACCAGGTTAAAGTCCAACGGGTTTATTTGGTAGCAAAAGCCACTAGCTTTCGGAGCGCTCGCTGCTCCTTCGTCAGGTGAGTAGGAGTTCTGTTCACAAACAGGGCATATAAAGACACAAACTCAATTTACAAAATAATGGTTGGAATGCGAGAGAAGATGTCGTAGCTTCTCCGCTCCGGGAAAGTACTGGACGACGAAGGGTACTCTGTCCACCCTGTCCCGTGTATGTCTTCTGAGGAGGTCGGTGCGGTTTTTCGCTGTGGCGCGTCGGAACTATCGATCGATGAGTCGAGCGCCATATCCTGTTCTTATGAGGGCATCTTTCAGCATCTGGAGGTGTCTGTTGCGAACCTCCTCATCTGAGCAGATCCTGTGTATACGGAGGGCTTGTCCGTAGGGAATGGCTTCTTTAACGTGTTTAGGGTGGAAGCTGGAGTAGTGGAGCATCGTGAGGTTATCCGTGGGCTTGCGGTACAGTGAGGTGCTGAGGTGACCGTCCTTGATGGAGATACGTGTGCTCAAGAATGCAACCGATTCCAGAGAGTAGTCTATGGTGAGTCTGATGGTGGGATGGAACTTGTTGATGTCATCATAAGAACATAAGAAATAGGAGCAGGAGTAGGCCATCTAGCCCCTCAAGCCTGCTCCGCCATTCAATAAGATCATGGCTGATCTGATAGTGGGTTCAGTTCCACTTACCCGCCCGCTCCCCATAACCCTTAATGGTTAAAAATCTATCTGTGACTTAAACGCATTTAATGAGGTAGCCTCTACTGCTTCATTGGGCAGAGAATTCCAAAGATTCACTACCCTCTGAGAGAAGAGGTTCCTCCTCAACTCTGTTCTAAATTGACTCCCCCGTATTTTGAGGCTATGCCCCCTAGTTCTTGTTTCCATTGTAAGTGGAAATAACCTCGCTGCTTCTACCCTGTCTAGCCCCTTCATTATCTTATATCTCTATAAGATCTCCCCATAGCCTTCTAAACTCCAATGAGTACAGGCCCAGTCTACTCAATCTCTCCTCATAAGCTAACCCCCTCATCTTCAGAATCAACCTGGTGAACCTTCCCTGTACCCCCTCTAAAGCTAATATATCCTTTCTTAAATAAGGGGACCAAAATTGTACACAGTACTCTAGGTACGGCCTCACCAGTACCCTGTACAGTTGCAGCATGACCCCCCTGCTTTTATACTCCATCCCTCTCGCGATAAAGGCCAACATTCCATTTGCCTTCTTGATTACCTGCTGCACCTACAAACTGAGTTTTTGTGATTCATGCACAAGGACCCCCAGGTCCCTCTGCACAGTAGCATGTTGTAATTTTTCACCGTTTAAATAATAGTCCATTTTACTATTATTCCTTCCAAAGTGGATAACCTCACCCTTACCAACGTTATACTCCATCTGCCAGATCCTTGCCCACTCACTTAGCCTATCCAAATCTCTCTGCAGACTCTGTGTCCTCCACGCAATTTGCTTTCCCACTCATCTTTGTGTCAGCCACAAACTTTGTTACCCTACACTCGGTCCCCTCCTCCAGATCGTCTATGTATATGGTAAATAGTTGAGGCCCCAGCACCGATCCCTGCGGCACGTCACTAGTCACCGAAAATCATATTGTTGGTTCCTCAGAAGACAAAGATGGGACACGGTGGACAGAGTACCCTTCGTCATCCAGTACTTCCCCGGAGCGGAGCAGCTACGACATCTTCTCCAGAGCCTTCAACATGTCGTTGATGAAGACGAACATCTCGCCAAGGCCATCCCCACACCCCCACTTCTTGCCTTCAAACAACCGCACAACCTCAGACAGACCATTGTCCGCAGCAAACTACCCAGCCTTCAGGAGAACAGTGACCATGACACCACACAACCCTGCCACAGCAACCTCTGCAAGACGTGCCGGATCATTGACACAGATGCTATCATCTCACGTGAGAACACCATCCACCAGGTACACGGTACATACTCTTACAACTCGGCCAACGTTGTCTCCCCGATACGCTGCAGGAAAGGATGTCGCGAGGCATGGTACATTGGGGAAACCATGCAGACGCTACGACAACGGATGAATGAACACCGCTCGACAATCACCAGGCAAGAGTGTTCTCTTCCTGTTGGGAAACAGTTCAGCGGTCACAGGCATTCGGCCTCTGATCTCTGGGTAAGCATTCTCCAAGGTGGCCTTCACAACACACGACAACGCAGAGTCGCTGAGCAGAGACTGATAGCCAGGTTCCGCACACATGAGGACGGCCTAAACTGGGATGTTGGGTTCATGTAACACTATCTGTAACCCCCCCACGACTTGCCTGGGCTTGCAAAATCTCACTAACTGTCCTGTCGTGGAGACAATACACATCTCTCTAACCTGTGCTTAACGCTCTCTCCACTCACATTGTCTGTACCTTTAAGACTTGATCACCTGTAAAGACTCGCATTCCAATCATTATTTTGTAAATTGAGTTTGTGTCTTTATATGCCCTGTTTGTGAACAGAACTCCCACTCACCTGATGAAGGGGCAGTGCTCCGAAAGCTTGTGGTACCAAATAAACCTGTTGGACTTTAACCTGGTGTTGTGAGACTTCTTACTGTGTTAGGCCAGACCCAGGTAAGGACGGCAGATTTCCTTCCCTAAAGGGACATTAGTGAACCAGATGGGTTTTCCCAACAATCAACAATGGTTTCATGGTCATCAGCGGATTCCAGATTATTATTTATTTGAATTTAATTTCCACCATCTGCCGTGGCAGGATTCAAATCTGGTGATAACCTGAACTCCTCCCCCTCAGCCCCGACAATGGCTGCTCCGGGTATAACTCAGGATCAGCCTCACCTTTCGGAGGCGTCCAGTGATGCTGCCCGTAAGAGGTCTGTAAAAGTAGGAACTGGATTTGGGGAGGCGCGGAGGCGAATCCCACCGCATGGAGCCGCCGGAAAACAATCAAGCCGCAGGCCCGGAGCGTCATGGCCGGAAGTAGGAGCCAGAGGGCCCACCCACCACCGGAAGTGCCGGGTGATTAACAGGCCGCTCCTGCCGCGCTCACTGGCGGCTCTTGAAAGGCCGACCCGAACAAGAGCTGGCTCCCGATTGGTTGGCGGTAAGGTCCCGTCACCGGTCAAAGCACTCGTGCCTTCTGATTGGTCGGTTCCGACGCGCACTCTGATTGGTCAGAGCCGTGGGTTCCGCGGATCGGCCATCGCTGATTGGTCAGAGCGCCTGCAGCCGTCAGCCTGGCCCTGCGTTCTGATTGGTCAGTTCAGTCACGCACTCTGATTGGTCAGTTCCGCCGCGCACTCTGATTGGTCAGCTCCTTCTCGCACCCTGATTGGTCAGTTCCGCCGCGCGTTCTGATTGGCCGGGGCCGGACGCGGGCTCGTGGCGCGGGCTTTCGCTGCGTGGCTTTCAAACGGGGCCTGCGGCGTTGCCATGGATGTGAGCGGCGCCCCTGGTTACGGCAGGAGAAGAGGAGCAGGAGGAGAGGCCGCTGCAAGAGCGGTAGGTCGGTGCTCACAACAGCGACTGTCTATATTTATATCACATAATAATGTTATTAAAAAAAGGACAGAGCCACTGGAGAGAGCGCAGAGGTGATTCGCAAGGATGATGCCACAAATATGGGGCATGAGCAAATAATTAATAGGCTGGCTCAAAAGGCCGAGGAGAGCGACCTCATGGATGTCTTTAAGATTATGAGTGGAGACAGAGGGAATGTGTCCACTTGTGGGGAAGGACATAACTGGAACTATCAATGTCATCAAGAAATGCAATAGGGAGTTCAGGAAAACTTCTATAGTCTAAGAAGGGGAGGAGGGAGAATGTGGAACTCACCACCACAGGGAATGAATGGTTGCAGTGAATATTATAGAGGCATTTAAGGGAGAAGCCAGACAAGCCAATGTGGGAAAAGGGAATAGAGGGATGTGATGATTATAGATAAGAAAAGATAGCAGCAGGCTTGAGTGGAGCATAAACACTGGCAAGGGTTGATTAGGTGGAATGACCTGTTTCTGTGCCACATATCCTATGTAATAATATCTGGGGTATAAGTTTATGATTATGGCTAATGTCTTAAATGAATTGGTTTACCGTATCCAAGGGAATTGGTAAATGTTAACTGCATTGCAAAAGTCAACTTACAGAAATGTCAATGACAATTTTTCACACTTATTGTTGATCCTGGTTATTAAAATCATAAAGTTATTAGTGATTTACGATGCCACATAACAGAGCAAAGTGATAGCTCAAGGAACAAAAAAAGGCAGTGACAAAATGAATACAAAATTGGCTTAGTGACAGGTCAGTCAGGTGAATAGCAAATTTTATTCATAGGTTTGTGAATTTTTGGAATTCTTTACACCAGGGAATTGTAATTGCTTAGTCATTGTGTATGTTTAAGTCAGATACAAATGCTTGTAGATGAAGGGAATCAAGGGGTTTATGGGTTGCTGCAGGAAGGTGTCTTGGTGTAGAAGACCAAGATGAAGGAGCAGCGCTCTGAAAGCTCGTGATTCCAAATAAACCTGTTGGACTTTAACCTGGTGTTGTGAGACTTCTTACTGTGCCCCACCCCCATCCAACACCGGCATCTCCGCATCACATCAATCTTGGTGTTATTGAATGGGGAGTAGGCTTGAAGGGCTGAATGGCCCACTCCTGTTCCTGGTTCTTACATACTTATTGTAAGCTTAAATACGATTACATGATCAAGCTGGGCCTATCATTTCAAATTAAAATATAGTTTGAAGGGTACTATTATATACAATATCATCAAGATTACCAAATGTCATTGATTATTATCGTATGCTTATTGAAAATATCAGTTAATAGGTTTAAATTTGAAATAAAAAATGCAGTGATTGTGGTGTCTGTCTCTTTAAGACAGCACAGCAGAAGAGGATCACCTGACTTGAAGGACCAATGGGGACCGAGAGTGAGTGATCATCCCCAGAGGGTTGAGTGCTCCCTGGAAGCCATGTGGTAGCAGGTGAGGACTGGAGCAGCCTAGGGCTGTATTTAGTTTCTTTTCATCAATAAATACCTTTTGTTCCTAACAAAGCATGAATTGCTTTGATGACATCTGAAGTGCCACTACACAATGTATTATTGGTGAGGGTGGGATAAATTGTGATGGCACAGCCTACCTGTGGAGGAGTATCTGATTTAGTTGAAGTTTGGAAAAGAGGGATGCACATCCGAGCGCCCGTTATTGGGCAAATAGACTCAGTTGTCAAGGTGGTGCCAGATCCTGAGAGACAGATGAAGTAATAAACCTGGTGTGGCTGGCGAATCAAGAGGTTTGGAAAGATATAGAAAATTAAAATGGAGAGAGGTTAGCCTTCAGGAGTAAGAGAAGTAAAACTTGAGTTAAAGTAAAAGGTACCAATCTCTACACTGAGGGACTGCAGGCAATGAAGTTCTGGAGTTTTTTGGGAGAACAGAAGTCCCCACCCTACTTGTTCAAGAAAGAAGAATTTTTAAAATGACTGGCACTAAGAAGCAGCAAATAAGAAACAGTTGGAGACACTTTGTACCTGCAGTGATACATTTGCTGCAAAGGGAAACCAACTGTATCTGAGCAATGACAGATTGTATGGGGAAAGAAGATTACTACACAGCTTTAAGCGGTAATACATTTAAAGTAGTAATACATTTAATGTGGCAATGCATTTAAAGCAGAAACCACAAGGAGAAACAAAGAGCATTGGACAGGTAAAATCAGAGGAAGTCTCCAGGTAAAGGGCAACTCTCAAAAAGGGGTCCATAAACAACGTAAGACTTCAGCGGAGGAAATTAAGGCAATGCTGCAGTTCAGAGGAAGTAATAAACCCTCAAGGAATCGGCAAACCAAGACTCAGAGTAGGCAGTAAAAGATCCAAGAGAGTGGGGAGCACTGGAAGACCCCAGGAAGGGCAGAGCACTGGAAGACCCCAGAAGGAGGGCAGTGAGAGGTCCCAAAAGGTGGGCAATGACAAAAGACCCAGAAAGAGGGCAACGGAAGGCCCTAAATGAAGAGCTGAAAGCAAGCAAGATCAGTTACATCCCTTTTATATTGTAATGAGAAGTTCCTTCAAAGTTTTAGCGAAGAACTGCAAGCAAACAGTAAAGCTGTAATCAGTTAGGAAGTACAACAAGTCACAGCAGAAGAAGAAGCAAGGGTGGAGAGAAAAGAGTTGGATAAACTTAACCAAGAACTACAAATAGTAAATGAGGTAAAAATGAAAAAAGATAAGGCCTAGGGCTGCAAACCCTTGTACCTAGTTTCTCTTTATCAATAAATACCTTTTGTTCCTAACAAAGCCTGAATTGTTGTGACGATGCCTGAAGTGTCACTACATAATAAAGTATATCATCTAGTGCAAGTATTAGCAGCATTAGACAGCCAGTGTATTCTGGGTGTGTGATTTCAACCTAAAAAAACCAATGTTGATTATACTTGAATGATCCTATTATGTTTGATGCAAATTGTAATATAGTGTATTTTGTATAACAACATTTAGAGGTCTAAGTAGATATGAAAAAAAGACCAGCAAGTAACGTAAAGAGAAAAGCAAAGGATGTTATAAGCACAATGAAAATTTTAAAATTATTTTTTACAAATGGATGTAGTCAATTAATTAAACAAATTCACTTTTGGAGGATTTGGGTACAGCAGAGATGAGTACTGAAGAATGTAATTGTGCAAGTGACAGTATACAATTAAAGACTAGAACAGGTGAACCATAGAGACTTTTTGGCCGTTAGCTGCTTTCCCTCTCTGGATCCTGACAAGACTGCTGGTATCTGAGAATTTTTAGGGTATCTTAAAAACCCTCCCCTTAAACCCTTCCTCCATGAATAACTTGGGTCTTATATCAGGATAGAAATGCTGATTAGATCTTTAGACCCCCCCAACTCTAAACTATCCATTTGCTCCCAAGGTGGAATGAAGCATAACTGTTTGCAACCTGCCTGGAGCTTTGGTGACTGGCAGTCTAATCATGTGTTCACTTTTTCCAAGTATGAACAATTTGTACCTTCTTTCCAGCAAAATAGTCCAGGCCTGTGTTTACACCACATCACTCAGGTCTGTTGTAAGGCAGACCGTGGAACAGGTCACATGACCCCTTTTATTTTGTCCTTGAGACACAGCCGTGAAACATACTACCTTATAAACTTCAGCTAAATACTGAAAAACGGCCTAAAAACAAATTACTCCCTGGCTGATTTCTTAGTATAAACAAGATATGATAGAGGCTTGGAAACCTTGGTGGAAAATAACCACAGTGAATTAGCCTTATGAAATATTTTTTACTCTTGCATATAGAATTGCAAGATGGTTATAGCACAGGAGAGTCCGATTGTTTATCTGATATTGGTTCAGTGGTAGCATTCTTACCTCAGTCAAAGCTGTGGCTGCAAGTCTCATGACACATCAACTTTCATTTTATACAATGCCTTTAGCATAGGTTATGTAGTAAAATTTGACTAAGCCATATTAGATAGTTTTACTACATAATCTATGCTAAAGGCATTGTATAAAATGAAAGTTGACGTGTCATGAGACATGGACAGTTCGATTCCCAGCTTGGATCACTGTCTACCCACCGTGTCTACGTGGGTTTCCTCCCACTGTCCCAAAGACATGCTGGTTAGTTTCATATTGGCTTTGCTAAATTCTCCCTCGGTGTACCCAAACAGGCACTGGAGGGTGGCGAACTAGAAGATCTTCACAGTAACTTCATTGCAGTGTTACTGTAAGCCTACTTGTGACGCTAATAAATAAACTTTAATGTTGGTCGTTACAACGATGAGGACTTCCCAAAAAACAAACACTCAGAAACTGCCGTGGCATCGATGCCCACATGGAAAAAGTGAAGGGTTTTTAACTTTCCAAGCTCACATTAAGATGAGTAGATGATGCCTATTGGAATTATTAACCAACACAAAGGAACACTTGCAGCACAGATGGAGATAGCACAAGGAGCTAAATTAAACTGGGGCAGTGTTTATGTGACAAGATTGTGGCCACCAGGAACCATACTGAGGCTAATGCCAAAAGCATTCTGATTTGCAAAGGAGTTGAACGCTACAGGGGAGATATGGGGCGGGATTTTACAGCCTTGCTTGGGCAAGGCAGGAGATTCCCACCCACGGTCAACGGAGATTTCCATTGTCGGACCATCACCCACTCCGATTCCGTGGCAGGCGAGGTGGTAGAGTTCCGGCCATGGAGTGGTTTGATACCAGGTCAGCTCTCCTGCTGCTTCTCCTGCCTCCAGAGGGGGTTCACAGCATCGCTTTCTGTCCGATTCCCTATAAACCAATAGGGAAGATCAGGCAAAATGACCGCCTGATCTCCCAGTAATGCGCTGCTTATGTGGTGAACTAGTTTGTGACAGTTTTACAGTTGAGGCCATGAATCAAAGTTCCATTTGATTGGGTTTGATTTTTAACCGCACACCTTTTGCCAAATCGATGTTTTAAAATTGTTTTTATGTTGGGGGGAGGCCAAAGATAAATAATTAGCAACAATTTCAGCTCCTGAGAGATTATTTCTTACATCAAGGGCCCTTTTTGTACACAAGTTGAAAGATTGACCCTGGAATTGGCACTAGATTTTGGTCAGGATCGGGGGAGGGGGATTGTTGTCCTGTTGCACTGTTGGAGGGGGGAGGGGGGCTTGGTTCTATCCAATAGGATTGAGAGTCCTCACCTTGTGCTCGATTCCTGATTGGCCGCTGCCCCATCATGTGACTGTAGTCTGATGTGGTTCTTCTCTCAAATTGTACAAACATGTCTTAATTGCATCTGTGACATGGTTTCATTTCCTATACGCTCTTGGAAGCCATTTAGTCCACCCTCCCTCCTGCTCAAATCACCTCATCCATTCAGGGCAGGATCTGGGATGGGGTGGCTTTTAGTCCTTGAAACCATTCAGACCAAAAGTTATTTTTTTTTTACCTCAGGCGTCTAACCATCAGAAAACGGGGTGGCACAGTGGTTAGCACTGCTGCCTCACAGCGCCAGGATCCCGGGTTCGATTCCCGGCTTGGGTCACTGTCTGCGTGGAGTTTGCACGTTCTCCCCGTGTCTGTGTGGGTTTCCTCCGTGTGCTCCGGTTTCCTACCACACTGCAAAGATGTGCGGGTTAGGTGGATTGGCCATGATAAATTGTCCCTTGGTGTCAGAGGGACTAGCTAGGGTAAATGCATGGGGTTATGGGGATAGGGGCTTAGGTGGGATTGTGGTCGGTGCAGACGCGATGGGCCGAATGGCCTCCTTCTGCTCTGTAGGGATTCTATGATTCTTGGAATTAAATATATTTATGGCTTATTGGAAGATATCTGAGGGCATAGTAATTCCAAAGTATTGAGACACCCTCTAAAACAGATAATCTTGTCATTAGTTCATAGTTTGTGCAATTTACTGTATACCCGCTGTGATTCTCCACATATAAAAAATATTATACTTCAAAGGTTTTAAAGCACTTACAGGATGTGAATGTGTTATATAATTGCAAGTTCTCTTGTTCTTTAATATGTACAGTTTATTTGGAGCAGTTACAGTTCTCAATGCAGTAGCTAAATTAACGTACTGAAGCTACTGACTTTACTGTTTGCAATGTAATGTGTATGGTTTGTTTACTCTGGAAAAAAAAATTGCTGTTGAATTTATAAACATGTTAGGTGGGATTAAAGGCACTCCGCAGCCTCTTTTTTCACTTGTAACATTCAGAAATTATCATGTTTAGCTAGATGGAGTAAAAGTCTTCACTTAATATTGAAGCAAAAAGTTTTATTCTGACTCGTGCTGTACCTGATATAGGAATTTTCAGTGTTGGAACCACCAAAGTGATTTCATCTTCATCCCAAATTTTCTCTCCTTGGTGAAACTCTTCAAAACAAAAAGCAGAAATTTTACAGATAATAATTGTAACTCAAGTAATAGCATTCAATTCTATTTTCTTGGAGATTCTAATTCATTAAGACCAAGAGCTTGAAGGATATCGGTGTCTTTTGTTATTGCAATGGAGAGGGATAGGGCCGTACGGCAGGGCAAGGTTTACAATTGGGGGAGAGGTAATTATGATGCGATTAGGCAAGAATTAGGGGGCATGAGATGGGAACAGAAACTGTCAGGGAAAGGCACTAATGAAAAGTGGAACTTTTTCAAGGAACAAATACTGGGTGTCCTTGATAGGTATGCCCCTGTCAGGCAGGGGGGAAATGGCCTAGTGAGGGAACCATGGTTCACGAAAGAGGTAGAATGTCTTGTGAAAAGGAAGAGAGAAGCTTATGTAGGAATGAGGAAACAAGGTTCAGATGGCTCGATTGAGGGTTACAAGTTAGCAAGGAATGAGCTGAAAAAGGGGCTTAGGAGAGCTAGAAGGGGACATGAGAAGTCCTTGGCGGGTCGGATCAAGGAAAACCCCAAGGCTTTTTACTCTTATGTGAGGAATAAAAGAATGACCAGGGTGAGGTTAGGGCTGGTCAAGGACAGTAGTGGGAACTTGTGTACGGAGTCAGTAGAGATAGGCGAGGTGATGAATGAATACTTTTCTTCAGTGTTCACCAAGGAGAGGGGCCATGTTTTTGAGGAAGAGAGGGTGTTACAGGCTAATAGTCTGGAGGAAATAGATGTTCGGAGGGAGGATGTCCTGGCAGTTTTGAATAAACTGAAGGTCGATAAGTCCCCTGGACCTGATGAAATATATCCTAGGATTCTTTGGGAGGCAAGGGATGAGATTGCAGAGCCTTTGGCTTTGATCTTTGGGTCCTCACTGTCCACAGAGATGGTGCCAGAGGACTGGAGAATGGCAAATGTTGTTCCTCTGTTTAAGAAAGGGAATAGAAATGACCCTGGTAATTATAGACCGGTTAGTCTTACTTCGGTGGTTGGTAAATTGATGGAAAAGGTCCTTAGGGATGGGATTTACGACCATTTAGAAAGATGCGGATTAATCCGGGATAGTCAGCACGGATTCGTGAAGGGCAAGTCGTGCCTCACAAATTTGATAGAATTTTTTGAGGAGGTAACTAAGTGTGTTGATGAAGGTAGGGCAGTTGATGTCATATACATGGATTTTAGTAAGGCGTTTGATAAGGTCCCCCATGGTCGGCTTATGATGAAAGTAAGGAGGTGTGGGATAGAGGGAAAGTTGGCCGATTGGATAGGTAACTGGCTATCTGATCGAAGACAGAGGGTGGTGTGGATGGAAAATTTTCGGACTGGAGGCAGGTTGCTAGCGGAGTGCCACAGGGATCAGTGCTTGGTCCTCTGCTCTTTGTGATTATTATTAATGACTTAGAGGAGGGGGCTGAAGGGTGGATCAGTAAATTTGCTGATGACACCAAGATTGGTGGAGTAGTGGATGAGGTGGAGGGCTGTTGTAGGCTGCAAAGAGACATAGATAGGATGCAAAGCTGGGCTGAAAAATGGCAAATGGAGTTTAACCCTGATAAATGTGAGGTGATTCATTTTGGTAGGACTAATTTAAATGTGGATTACAGGGTCAAAGGTTGGGTTCTGAAGACTGTGGAGGAACAGAGAGATCTTGGGGTCCATATCCACAGATCTCTAAAGGTTGCCACTCAAGTGGATAGAGCTGTGAAGAAGGCCTATAGTGTGTTAGCTTTTATTAACAGGGGGTTGGAGTTTAAGAGCCGTGGGGTTATGCTGCAACTGTACAGGACCTTGGTGAGACCACATTTGGAATATTGTGTGCAGTTCTGGTCACCTCACTATAAGAAGGATGTGGAAGCGCTGGAAAGAGTGCAGAGGAGATTTACCAGGATGCTGCCTGGTTTGGAGGGTAGGTCTTATGAGGAAAGGTTGAGGGAGCTAGGGCTGTTCTCTCTGGAGTGGAGGAGGCTGAGGGGAGACTTAATAGAGGTTTATAAAATGATGAAGGGGATAGATAGAGTGAACGTTCAAAGACTATTTCCTCGGGTGGATGGAGCTATTACAAGGGGGCATAACTATAGGGTTCATGGTGGGAGATATAGGAAGGATATCAGAGGTAGGTTCTTTACGCAGAGAGTGGTTGGGGTGTGGAATGGACTGCCTGCAGTGATAGTGGAGTCAGACACTTTAGGAACATTTAAGCGGTTATTGGATAGGCACATGGAGCACACCAGGATGATAGGGAGTGGGATAGCTTGATCTTGGTTTCAGATAAAGCTCGGCACAACATCGTGGGCCGAAGGGCCTGTTCTGTGCTGTACTGTTCTATGTTCTATGATATGTATGGCCAATATTTCCCAAAATAATACTAAAATTGAAAATCTAATCTGCAAATTTTTGTTTTCCAGTGTTAATATAAGTTTGGCGAGATGTCCTCGTGCCTCTATGAATGTCTGTGTGAAGCGGGTCTGGGACAGTATTACACTTGCTTTACAGCAATGGGGTTTCTGAAATCGCAACACCTGGTTAAGCTGACTGTGAATGATTATTCTGTGCTGGGGATACACAATATGCATGATCAAAAACGTTTATTCCAACTCATTCAAATCATCAAAGCTGTACAAGAAGAGGAACATGGTGCCAGTACAAGTACTGACTGTGTCCAGGCATCTAGCTTCTTTGTGGAGAAAGTTAAGCCTCGCCCCCGACGACAGTTGAACTTTGAATCTTTATCTAATAACAAACGGGACAATGTAAGCCAGGTATCTGATCCTAGTAATTACCCTCAGTCATCATCTTGTGCAAGTCAACTTCAGGATACAGCTTCAGGATTGTTGAAAATTCCTTCATCAGTTGACCAACTACCTGCCAAATTATCTCTAAAAAATATGCACTCTCTTCCTGTGAAGGAAGATGGTCACCCAACAACATTCTTACCGAACGATGGACGAATTTCTGACAGTAGTGAAATCCAGAACACAAAAATGATTTTGCACATCTCAGGATATAATTATGGATTACCACATGCTGTCTCAAGGTATTGTAAAAACCATATGATCATGCATTAATTTCTAGTTCCTTAGAGCTTATGCAAAACTTAAGAATTAATGTTACCACGTTCAATAATGAAAACTAAATTTCACAATATTAAGGCACAATGGAACATTGCATTGAATAATTTTCTGTGGGGCATGGGTTTGAATTCAGTCCAGATAGATGTGATTGATATTTACACTGGGTACTGTGTGAAATGAGTTTGAGCATGCAAAATCTCTGAGTTCTTGAGCTGATTCAATTTATCACAGCCAAATGCCAATAAGTACTTTGGAGTGAGCCAATATTTGCATGCAAGTGCTCAATACTTGCCTGATGGGCAAGGCAGATGAACTCAGGGCATGGATGGGTACATGGGACTGGGATATTATAGCAATTACTGAAACATGGCTAAGGAAGGGACAGGACTGGCAGCTCAATGTCTTAGGGTACAGATGCTATAGGAAAGATAGAACAGGAGATAAGAGAGGAGGGGGAGTTGCACTTTTGATTAGGGAAAGCATCATGGCCGTACTGAGAGGGGATATAGCCGCGGGTTCGGCCACTGAGTCTATATGGGTAGAACTGAGAAATAAGAAGAGGGAAATCACTTTGATAGGGTTGTACTATAGGCCCCCAAATAGTTGGCGGGAAATTGAGGAGCAAATATGTAAGGAGATTACAGATCGCTCCAAGAAAAATAGGGTGGTAATAGTCGGAGATTTTAACTTTCCCAACATTGACTGGGACAGCCATAGTATTAAAGGGTTGGATGGAGAGAAATTTGTTGAGTGTGTTCAGGAGGAATTTCTCATTCAGTATGTGGATGGCCTGACTAGAGAGGGGGCAAAGCTTGACCTCCTCTTGGGAAATAAGGAAGGGCAGGTGACAGAAGTGTTAGTGAGGGATCACTTTGGACCAGTGACCATAATTCTATTGGTTTTAAGATAGCTCTGGAGAATGATAGGTCTGGCCCAAAAGTTAAAATTCTAAATTGGGGCAAGGTCAATTGTGATCGTATCAGGCAGGAACTTTCAAAAATTAATTGGAGGAGTCTGTGGGAAGGCAAAGAGACGTCTGGTAAGTGGCACATTTTCAAAAGTGTGTTAACCAGGGTTCAGGGTAATTACATTCCTCTTAGAGTGAAGGGCAAGGCTGGCAGAAGTAGAGAACCCTGGATGACTCGGGATATTGAGGCCCTGGTCAAGAAGAATAAAGAGACACATGACATGCAGAGGCAGATGGGGTCAAGTGAATCCCTTGAAGCGTATAGAGGGTGTAGGAGTAAAGTTAAGAGAGAAATCAGGAGGGCTAAAAGGGGACACGAGATTGTTTTGGCAGATAAAGCAAAGGAGAATACAAAGAGCTTCTACAAATACATAAAGGGCAAAAGAGTAACTAGGGAGAGAGGAGGGCCTCTTAAGGATCAACAAGGTCATCTATGTGCGGATCCACAAGAGATGGGTGAGATCCTAAATGAATATTTCTCATCAGTATTTACTGTTGAGAAAAGCATGGATGTTAGGGAACTTGGGGAAATAAATAGTGATGTCTTGAGGAGTGTACATATTACAGAGAAGGAGGTGCTAGAAGTCTTAAAAGCGCATCAAGGTAGATAAATCCCTGGGACCTGATGAAGCTTATCCCAGGACATTGTGGGAGGCTAGGGAGGAAATTGCGGGTCCCCTAGCTGAGATATTTGAATCATCGATGGTCACAGGTGAGGTGCCTGAAGATTGGAGAGTGGCAAATGTTGTGCCTTTGTTTAAAAATGGCAGCAGGGAAAAGCCTGGGAACTACAGGCCAATGAGCCTCACATCTGTAGTGGGTAAATTGTTGGAAGGTATTTTGAGAGACAGGATCTACAGGCATTTAGAGACGCAAGGATTGATTAGGGACAGTCAGCATGGCTTTGTGAGTGGAAAATCATGTCTCACAAATTTGATTTGAGTATTTTGAAGGGGTAACCAAGAAGGTAGATGAGGGCAGTGCAGTGGATGTTGTCTACATGGACTTTAGCAAGGCCTTTGACAAGGTATCGCAAGATAGGTTGTTGCGTAAGGTTAAATCTCACGGGATCCAAGGTGAGGTATCTAAATGGATACAAAATTGGCTTCTTGACAGAAGCCAGAGGGTGGTTGTAAAGGGTTGTTTTTCTAACTGGAGGCCTGTGACCAGCGGCTTTTGCTATCAAATAAACCTGTTGGACTTTAACCTGGTGTTGTTAAACTTTTTACTGTGTTTACCCCAGTCCAACGCCAGCATCTCCACATCATGACTACCAGCGGTGTGCCTCGGGGATCAGTACTGGGTCCACTGTTATTTGTCATTTATATTAATGATTTGGATGAGAATATAGGAGGCATGGTTAGTACGTTTGCAGATGACACTAAGATTGGTGGCATAATCGACAGTGAAGAAAGTTATCTCCAATTGCAACAGGATCTTGATCAATTGGGCCAGTGGGCTGACGAATGGCAGATGGAGTTTAATTTAGACAAATGCGAGGTGATGCATTTTGGTAGATTGAACCAAGGCAGGACTTGCTCAGTTAACGGTAGGGCGTTGGGGAGAGTTACAGAACAAAGAGATCTAGGGGTACGTGTTCATAGTTTCTTGAAAGTGGAGTCACAGGTGGACAGAGTGGTGAAGAAGGCATTCAGCATGCTTGGTTTCATTGGTCAGAACATTGAATACAAGAGTTGGGATGTCTTGTTGAAGTTGTACAAGACATTGGTAAGGCCACGCTTGGAATACTGTGTGCAATTCTGTTCACCCTATTATAGAAAGGATATTATTAAACTAGAAAGAGTGCAGAAAAAATTTATTCGGATGCTACCGGGACTTGATGGATTGAGTTATAAGGAGAGGCTGGATAGACTGGGACTTTTTTCTCTGGAGCGTAGGAGGCTGAGGGGTGATCTTATAGAGGTCTTTAAGATAATGAGGAGCATAGATCAGCTAGATAGTCAATATCTTTTCCCAAAGGTAGGGGAGTTTAAAACTAGAGGGCATAGGTTTAAGGTGAGGGGAGAGATACAAAAGTGTCCAGAGGGGCTATTTTTTCACACAGGGTGGTGAGTGTCTGGAACAAGCTGCCAGAGGTGGTAGTAGAGGTGGGTACAATTTTGTCTTTTAAAAAGCATTTAGATAGTTACATGGGTAAGATGGGTATAGAGGGATATGGGCCAAATGCGGGCAATTGGGACTAGCTTGGGGGTTTTTAAAAAAAGGGCGGCATGGACAAGTTGGGCCGAAGGTCCTGTTTCCATGCTGTAAACCTCTCTGACTGAAAAGTTTGAGGGGAAAATCCTAGCTTTTGTAGAATCATAGAATGATACAGCACAGGATTTGATTATTTAGCTCATCGTGCCTGTGCTGGCATTTTGAAAGAACTATATATTCCTCTGCTCTTTCTGCATTGCCCAGCAACATTTGCTCCTTCAAATATTTCTCCAACTCCTTTCTAAAAGTTATTATTGCATCTGCTTCCACCACCATTTCATGCTGTGCTTCCGAGATCATAACAACTCACTGCATAAAAAAAAGTCCTCCTGTCACCTCTTTTGCCAATCACTTTAAATATTTGTCCTCTGTTTACTGACTGACCAGGAAGCAGGCAATTCTGGATTTGGTATTATGTAATGAGCAGCGATTAATTAATGACTCATAGTTAAGGGTCTTCTAGGGAAAAGTGATCACTGTGTGATAGAATTCAAAATTTGGTTTGAGGGTGTGAAATTGGAGTCCCACACTCGCATTCTGGAATTAAACAAAGGTAATTATGTAGGCATGAGGACCAACTTGGTCCGAGTGGACTGGGCATGAAGGCTAAAAGGTAGGAAGGACAGTCGATGAGCAGTGGCAGTTGTTTAAGGAGATTTTCAATTCCTCCCAACTGAAATATGTTCCAGAGAGGAAAAAAGATTATAAAATAGGAACACAAGAAATAGATACAGGAGTAAGCCACCAGGCCCTTCAAGCCTGCCCCGCCATTCAATATGATCATGGCAGATCTATGCCAACCTCCTCTCCTTTTCTGTACCATTTTCCCCATAGCCGTCAATCCCTTGATCTATCAAATATTTGTCCACCTGCACTTTTTACTTCTAATGATTCAGCCTCCACCACCCTTTGGGGCAGTGAATTCCAGAGATTCACTGCCCTGCGAGAAGAAATTTCTATGCACCTCAGTTTTAAATGAGCGACCCTTTATCTTGTAGCTATGTTCCCTTGTTCAAGACTCTCCCACTAGTGAATACTTCTCACCATCTACCTGTCGAGCCCCCTCAGGATCCTATGTTTGAATAAGGTAACCCTCACTCTTCTCAACTCCAAAGAATACAGACCCAGACTATTTAGTCACTTTGATAGGACAACCCTCTCATTCCAGGAATTAGCCTGGTGAATCTCCTTTGGTCTGTTTCCAATGTTACTATATCCTTTTTTAGGTAAGGGGACGAAAACTGTATGCAGTATTCCAGGTGGAGGTCTCACCAACACCCTGTACAATTGCCAACAAAACCTCCCTATTTTTAAACCCCAAACTCTTTGCAATAAAAGCCAAAATGCCCTTTGCCTTAACTTCTTGTTGGACCTGCCTGCTAGCTATTTATAATTCAGGAACACAGAACTAAAACACCTAGATCCCTCTGTACTTCATTCACCTACAGTCTCTCTCCATTTCGATGATAATCTGCTTTTTGGTTCCATCTACCGAAGTGCATGACCTCGCACTTCCCCACATTAAACTCCATTTGACAGGTTTTTTCGTGCTCAGTCAATCTATCTACATCTTATTGCAGAATCATAATATCCTCATCACAACATGCTCTTCTACCTATCTTGGTATCATCATCAAATTTGTAAACCTTACATTCTGTTCCTTCCTCCAGGTCCATAATGTAAATAGCGAACAATTGCAAGCCAAAAACTGATCCTTGCTCCACTAGTTACATCTTTCCACTCTGAAAAGGACCCATTTATTCCAACTGTGTTTTCTATGTGATAGCCAGTTTTCAATCCATGCTAACATACTTTCTCCAATTCCTTAGGCTTTTACTTTATGCACCAGCCTATTATGTGAAACCATGTCTATGATTCTTTGTCAAATGCATTTTGGAAATCTAAATACACTACATTTACAGGTTCCCCTGTATCTACTCTCCCTGTTACATCCTCAGAAAGAATTTGAGCAAATTTGTCAAACATGATTTACCTTTCATAAAACCATGTTGACTAGGTTTGATTATATCAGCTTTCCTAAATAATTAGCTATTTTCCTCTTTAATTACCGACTCCAACATATAACCGATAATTGATGTCAAATTAATTGGCCTATAGTTCCCTGCCTTCTATCTTGCTCCTTTTTGAACAAAGGCGTCATATTGCCAGTTTTCCAATCTTCTGGTACCATTCTGGAATTTAGCAAGTTGCGAAAAATTTCAACTAACGCGTCCACTATCTCTGCAGTGTGACCTTACTGTACCTTTAAGAAATTTCTTTTTCAAATCATGTCCTCTGCAGTTGGTAAGCAGTTTTTCTTTTATTGTAACTCCGGCTGCCTGCTTCGATGTCTTTTATTGTTGCTTAAATGGGGTTTTGTTTATTTTTAGTCTGGGTCTAATGCACTTTCTGGGAGTTTACAACCTTTTGAATTGTTGGGGGAAGAATGATTGACAGGTCAGGTGACAGGAGTTAATTTCCTTTCAGTTTGGTTCAGAGGCTGTCTTGGTTTTCAAGCTGCAGGCAGGTTTTGTTTGTCTCTCCCTGATATTGCAAATTCTGCTGGCTAGCTGGAAGCAGGTCTTCTTGCATTCCTGGAGTGAGAATTCTGCTGTTGGTAGTTTGCTAGTTGGTAATTAGAGGTAAGGATTGGCTCTGTCTCTTGCAATGGTTTGCTAGCTAAAAGCTAGAGGCTAGCAGTGGCATTATCTCGATCTCGAGGTCTGCTGGAAGTTACAAGGCTGGGAACTCAGAGTTTCAATTCTCCAACCAAAGGACGAAGTTCCAGCGTCACGTGAGCATTCTGATTTTCTGTGCTAAACGTGGCAGATGTATGTTTATAAGGAGGTTTGTTGTATTGGAACAGTATTTAGCTGTTAAGGTTTATACAATATCATGGTTTTTTTTTCTTGTTTGTAATTGGTAAAAGCTATTGCTAATTTTCTTTCTAAGTGTTAACGGTATTCTTGAATAAACTTTGTGTGATAAAAGTTCCCTCGTGGGTCATTTGAATCATACCTGAAGTGAAACATCTTATGCTTACCCTAGCCAAATTCAAAATGCAAAACTTATGATCCAAGCAGACTTCATTAAATACCTTGGAGTTTCTGACCTGGATTATAACAGCAGCTACTTCCATCAAAAACCTAGCATGCAGTTCATCAGGTCCTGGCAACTTGTCTGCCTTTAGGCCCTTGAGTTTCTCTAATATCCTATCCCTAGTGATTGGGATTTTTGTAAGTTTTGTAAGTTTTACCATGTTATTTGAAATCAAGTAAGAGTTTTAACAACACCAGGTTAAAGTCCAACAGGTTTATTTGGAAGCAAATGCCATTAGCTTTCGGAGCCCTGCTCCTTCATCAGATGGAGTGGATATCTGCTCCCAAAACCTGTTTTTGCAATGGTTTGCAAAAACCAACCGTGGTTGGAGAATTGAAACTCTGACTTCCCAGCCTTGTAACTTCCAGCAGACCTCGAGATCGAGATAATGCCACTGCTAGCCTCCAGCTTTTAGCCAGCAAACCATTGCAAGAACAGGTTTTGGGAGCAGATATCCACTCCATCTGACGAAGGAGCAGGGCTCCGAAAGCTAATGGCATTTGCTACCAAATAAACCTGTTGGACTTTAACCTGGTGTTGTTAAAACTCTTACTGTGTTTACCCCAGTCCAACGGCGGCATCTCCACATCATTTGAAATCAACCCATCTGATATCTTAGGGATATTTGCAATGTCCTACACGGTGAAGACTGATGCAACATAAACACAGTGGCTACAAGTCAGAGGCTAGGAGAATTGCGGCGAGTAACTTTTTAAAAATTCATTTGTGGGACATGGACGTCGCTGGCTGGCCAGCATTAATTGCCCATCCCTAGTTGACCTTGGAGGGCAGTTGAGAGTCAACCACATTACCTTGGCTCTGGAGTCACATGTAGGCCAGACCAGATAAGATTTCCTTCCCTAAAGGACATTAGTGAACCAGATGGGTTTTTTCGACAATGGTTTCATAGTCACCAGTAGGTTCTTAAATCCAGATTTTTTTTTTATTGAATTCAAATTCCACCATCTGCCGTGGTGAGAATTGAACCCGGATTCCCAGAACATTAGCTGAGTTTCTGGATTAATAGTCTCGGGATAATACCACTAGGCCATTGCCTAGTGCCTCCTGACTCCCGCAAGCCTGTCCACCATCTACAAGACATAAGTCAGGAGTATGATGGAATACTTGCCTGGATGAGTGCAACTCCAACAACATTCAAGAAGCTTGACACCATTCAAGACAAAGCAGCCTGCTTGATTGGCACCACATCCATTCCCTCCACCACCAACGCTCAGTAGCAGCAGTGTGTACTATCTACAAGATGCACTGCAGCAATTCACTAAAGGTCCTTGGACCGCACCTTCCAAACCCAAGACCACTTTCATCTAGAAGGACAAGTGCAGCAGGTACATGGAATACCACCACTTTGCAAGTTCCCCTCCAAGCTACTCACCATCCTTGGAAATATATCGCCATTCCTTCGCCGTCGCTGTGTCAAAATCCTGAAATTCCCTCCCTAACAGCATTGTAGGTCAACCCACAGCACGTGGACGGCAGCGTTTCAAGAAGGCAGCTCACCACCACCTTCTCAAGAGCAACTAGGTATGAGCAATAAATACATGCAATGCCCATATCCCACGAATGAATTTAAAAAAAATTATTTAGCATGTCTGCCATTTTTTTGCTTGCTGTTATCAATTCACCTGTCTTGCTCAGCAGAGGTCCCACACGTACCTCAGTGCCCGCTTCCTATTTATATATCCATATAAACCCTTACTCCTTGTTTTATATGCAGCATGCAAGTTTTCTCTCAAAGTTCATTCTCTCACTCTCATGCGTTTTTTAGTCTTTTGCTGCTGGATCCTAAAAACTTCCCAATCCCCTGGTCTGCCACCCTCTTGCCACTTTGATTATCCTGCTTTTCAATTTAACATTATCCTTGATCGCCTTTGTTACTTCATTTTGATTGATGTAAACTCCTGCTGAGCATTTTGAATGTTTGCCATTCATCTACTGACCTATACTCTAGCTTGTTAGCTAAAGGGCAATGGTATTGTACCATCTATCTCTGTATTCAAGTCATTAATATAGATTGTAAAGAGTTGGGACCTGAGGACCGAACGCTGTGGCACCCCACTAGGTACATCTTGCCAACCAGAAAAAGACCCATTTATCCCGACTCTCTGCTTTCTGTCAGTTAGCCAGTCTTTTTATTCAAGCTAATAAATTATCCCTAACTCATGTGATCTTACCTTGTGTATTAACATCTGTGAGGTACCTTATCAAAAGCCTTCCTGAAGTCCAGATATACTACATCTACAGGATCCCCATTATGCACTTGGCTTGTTACATCTTCAAAGAACTCTAACAAATTGGTCAAAAATGATTGACCCTTCATAAATCCATGCTGACTCTGATGGATTGTGTTTGACTTTCCAAATGTCCTGCTATTACTTCCTTAATAATGGATTCTAACAATTTCTCAACAACAGATATTAAACTGACTGGTTTATAGTTTCCTACTTTCTGCCTCCCTTCTTTTTTGAATAACTGACTTTTCACGCACCCAGGGAATTTTGGAATATTATAACCCACTATCTCCGCTGCCACTTCCTTTTTTAATCCCCAGGATGTAGGCCATCCTGGGGACTTGTCATCAATCCCTATAGTTTTTTTAGTACTATTTCACTATTGATTATTATTTTAAGTTCCTCCCTTTCTATCACCTCTGCATTGCCTGTTACTATTCAATCATAGAGTCCCTATAGTACAGAAGGAGGCCGTTCGGCCCATTAGGTCTGCACCGACTCTTAACAGAGCATTTTACCCAGGCCCACCCCCTGTCCTATCCCCGTAATCCCACACATTTACCATGGGTAATCTATCTAATCTACACATTTTGGGACACTAAGGGGAAATTCAGCTGGCCAATCATCTAACCTTTGGACTGTGGGAGGAAACTGGGGCACCTGGAAGAAACACACGCTGACATAGGGAGAATGTGCAAAGTCCACAAAGTCGCCCAAGACCAGATCACCAACAACCTGTCCTGGTCCCCCCATGCTGACACTATAGTTAAGAAAGCCCACCAATGCCTCTATTTTCTCAGAAGACTAAGGAAATTTGGCATGTCAGCTATGACTCTCACCGACTTTTACAAATGCACCAAAGAAAGTATTCTTTCTGGTTGTATCACAGCTTGGTAAGGCTCCTGCTCTGCCCAAGACCGCAAGGAACTACAAAAGGTCGTGAATGTAGCCCAATCCATCGTGCAAACCAGCCTCCCATCCATTGATTCTATCTACACTTCCCACTGCCTTGGCAAAGCAGCCAACATAATTAAGGACCCCATGCACCCCGGACATTCTCTCTTCCACCTTCTTCCGTCGGGAAAAAGATACAAAAGTCTGAGGTCACGTCCCAACCGACTCAAGAACAGCTTCTTCCTTGCTGTTGTCAGACTTTTGAATGAACTTATCTTGCATTAAGTTGATCTTTCTCTCACACTACATTCTGCACACTCTCATTTCCTTCTCTATGAATGGTATGCTTTGTGTAGCACGCAAGAAACAATACTTTTCACTATGTTAATACATGTGACAATATTAGATCAAATCAAAGAATTGAACCCAAGTCCCTGGCGCTGTGAGGCAACAATGCTGACCACTGTGCCACCCTTATTGGAATGGTACTAGTGTCCTCCACTGTGAAAACTAAGGGAAAATATTGATTTAGCATCTCCACCATTTTTGTGTTCCCTATAATTAACTCCTGGGTCTCATCCTCCAAAGGACCAACATTCACTTTAACTACTCTCTTACCTTTCATTTACTTATAGATGCTTTTGCTATCCATTTTTATGTGGGCCTGGTAAAGACGCCCAGACCAGACGCCATCTCCCTGGCTCTGCACACAACCCTGGAACACCTAAATAACAAAGACATCTATGTCAGACTCCTATTTATTGACTACAGCTCAGCCTTCAACACCATTATTCCTATGAAACTCATCTCCAAACTCCTGGGCCTCAGCTCTTCCCTCTGCGACTGGATCCTGAACTTCCTAACTCGCAGACTACAATGTACGGAGGCGATGACCTAGTGGTATTAGTGCTAGACTATTAATCTAGAAATTTAGCTAATGTTCTAGGGACCCAGGTTCAAATCCCGCCATGGCAGATGGTGGAATTTGAATTCAACAAAAAAAAATCTGGAATTAGGAATTTACTGATGACTGCTGTCATGAATGTAGCCCAATCCATCACGCAAACCAGCCTCCCATCCATTGACTCTGTCTGCACTTCCTGCTGCCTTGGCAAAGCAGCCAGCATAATTAAGGACCCCACGCAATCCGGAAATTCTCTCTTCCATCTTCCATCGGGGAAAAGATACAAAAGTCTGAGGTCTCGTACCAATCGACTCAAGAACAGCTTCTTCCCTGCTGCCATTAGATTTTTGAATGGACCTACCTTGCATTAAGTTGATCTTTCTCTACACCCTAGCTATGACTGTAACACTACATTCTGCACTCCCGTTTCCTTCTCTATGAACGGTATGCTCTGTATAGCACGCAAGAAACAATACTTTTCACTGTATGCTAATACATGTGACAATAATAAATCAAATCAAATCAAAAAGGATTTAAACCTGTCGGGCTACACCTTGCGTCCCGGTCTCTCCTGCTGCCAGTCAAATCATAGAGGCTGCGGGATAGGGCCCTTAATTAGGGATTGATTGCCCACTTAAGAGTCTTGCTTGGGGCAAAGGTCGATGGCTCAACTGAGCTCTTCCCTGCTGCCCAGAAAATCCTGGCAAGGATATGATAACCTGCCGCCGATTGAGAGAGGCCCTGATTTATTGGTCCTCTGGTGGCTTGTAAAATCCAGCTGATTGTCTTTGAAACTTCCCCCATCATTGACATGGGCTGAATGACCTGTAATTCCTGAATATAAGCCTCTTTTTAGTGAAGACAGATACAAATTACTCATTTAATGTCTCGGCCATCTCCACACGTCCTTTTGAGTGTATGATCAAACTCACCCTTTGACTTTTTTTCTTACTATTTATGTGTTAGTAAAATACTTTTGATGTTACCTGTATACTCATGCACTCATTTTGTCTCTTCTATTTCCTTTTTCAGTTGTTCTCTGTTTTTTGAGTTCAGTTTGTTCCTGTACTGTTTAATGAACTTTGCATTTATCACTGACCTCCTTTTTCAGTTTTATTTTAATCTCTATATCTCCAGCCGACCCAGCGAGCTCCAGCTTTGGATATCTTTTTTTCCCCATTCCCTCTCCCTGCTTGGAAAGATACCTAGTCTGTATTCATGCTGCCTCCTCACTGAAGGCCCCCCCAGTGCACGTTATTATTTTATTTTCCAATCTTTAAATTCCAATCCACCTTGGGCAGGTCCCTTTTCAAAATCCTGAAATTTGCCACCTTTTAGTTGGGTTTTTCATGTTTGGCTGCTTCTTGTCCTTTCTCACACTTCTTAAATCGAATGATATTGTGCATTATGCACCTCCTGGCATTATAATAAGCTAACAGACTAAAAGCTCCAAGGTTTCAGATTTGTGCAAAAGGACAATTTTTAATTTTTTTTAAAGAAAAGATTACTTCTTTTCTTTGACTACATTGTAGTGAAATGGGAGGTCCAAAACTGTACTGACTCCAAAAATTCATAGATCCGATCGTACACTTCTGGTGAGTTTGCTAGAAGTGCAGCAAAAGGAACAAGAAATTAGCTAGGGTCCTAATATATATGGAGCCTGGCTGTGGGCAGATTTGCCAATCACCTCAAACATGGCCCTTGCAGACAGAGCAGGTACAGCCAGATGGAGGACGCTCGATGGAATTTCTTTGACAGTTCCTTATTACCAATGGAGTTCTATACTTTTCTGAGCTATTCCGATATTCAAAGCTATACATACATACTTGAGAGGAAGTAATGGTAACATTTTATGTACCATTCTTGTCTGGCAAAATTTCTAAACATTTGTTCTTGAGATGTGAATACATTAATTGGCCATTCTTACTTACCCTCAGAAGATGGTAGCATGCCCTCTCCTGCATGGGGCACTTCGAGATGAGTAGATTGAGATTTGATAGTGTTTCTCAGGTGCCTGGATTTACCCAGAGGGCTTTACAGGCAATAAAGTGCTTCTTGGAGTGTGGTCACTGTTGTAATGTAATAGTTAGTCAATTCTTTAGTTTCTGGAATTATTATTTACTCTTTTACCTTTTTTATTCCTAGGTCTGTGAACGCTGGGAAAGAACAGTCATGGACAGAGATTGAAAAAATCCGTGTGTGTGTTAGAAAACGACCTCTGGGAGTACGAGAAATGCGCCGTGGAGAAATTGACGTTGCAAAAGTGGAAGAAAAAAAATCTGTCCTCGTTCATGAAAAAAAGGAAGCAGTTGATTTGAAACAGTACCTCCAACAAGTAGGATTTCTTAATTCTCTTAATCTCTTCAATTTTAAATATTACCCAGTGAATATACAGTGAATACCTTTTGGGAGTAGTTTCAGTTTTCTAAGGGAAAAAGAACAGCAATAGTTCAGTGTATTAAAAGAAGGATAATAGTTTGGCGGCATGGTATTAGAAGATGGTAAATCATTGATGAACCACTCAAATTGCAAATTGTTCTGATCTTGAAATATCATCCCCACGCCTGCATTGTTCAGGATACTACAGATTGCACTCGCCCATAATGTTGCTCATGGACAAATATTTGTATATTTTCTGCTAGTCCATTTCTCACCAACCTGTGTTACATATTTATTTTGACCATTTTTCTGAGGAAATCTATTGAAACTTTGAAATGATGTCAACTTTTACATTGTTTTGCTATTCTTGTGTTCACTTGGTTGTGAGGGACCAAGGAATAACACTTTGTCATAGAACAATGGCAAATGAAATTATTTAATCACGTCCCATAAATTAATGTTAATGTTTAAAAGCAATGTATAAAACATAATTACTACATAATTTCTATAAGATCCTAGAAAATGATATTAGTATTTTGATTGGCTGTCACCAATAAGATGCCTCAAAAAATGTATTCTCAATTGACAAATTGGCAAAACATGGCAAATCCCGCATGGCAATTGGTGAAACACAGATGACTTGTGTGCTCAAATCTTGTTACTGAAAATTATTTCATAGCATTCCACAGGGAGGTGACATATCCTATTTAAAAAATATGGGGGAATCATTGTGAATCAGACCAGGAAGAGTGTACAGAGGTCAGGATCGCTGTGAAGCAAATCGGGAGAAGTGGGAAGCAGTTCAGGATCACTTTGAAGCAGGTGAGGAAGAGTGTGAAGCAAGTCGGGAACACTGTGAAGAAGACCAGGAGGAGTTTGGAGCAGTACAGGATCACTGTCACTCTGAAGCAGGTGGGGAGGAATGTGCAGCAAGTCAAGATCATTGTGTAGTAGACTGGGAGAGGTGTGAAACAGGTCAATACTGCTGAAGTGAGAGAGAAAAACAAATCAAATTGTGACAGCACAGGGAAGGTTGTGGGTTTATTGGCGAGTGAGTATTGTGGCTTTGTTTTCCTTTCAAGAGCTGAGAAATTAATATTGAATTTTTAATATAATAAAGGTGCTCCTAATCTGCTCCTAATTCCTAGGTTCCTAAATGTTAAATATTTCAATTAACCTTTATATTTAAATGATAGCAGTAGAAGCGGAGTAGCTGGTGTGTTTTTCTGGAGTAGTAGATTTTATGATGTACTAGACATAGGAAAGGCAGGGAAGTTCTGACCCCTTGGAATGCACATCCTGTTCCATGTGGGAACTCCAGAAAATTTCCTGTGTCCTGGATAACCAAATGTAAAGGAAGTGCGGTCAACTGCAGCTGCTCAAGCTCTGGGTTTCATACCTTGCGTCACAGTGACACTCAGCTGCAAATTTGAGAGCTTTGTGGATAACATGTTTATAGATGTGGTCATTCTTAAGAGTATGCAGGCAGAGGAGGAATGGGTGACTTTCAGGCAGTTGAGAAGAAATAGGTAGGTAGTACAGGAGTCACAGTACACCTCACTCTCCAGCCACTATTCAATCCTGAACATTGAACCAAGTTCATGGCACCATGGCTGGCTCAACTGCATGGGGGAAGAGGGGTGGCGGGGAGGATAGAGCAGATGGGTGAGTGGCTAAAGAGATGATGCAGACTGGAGATTCTTGGGACATTAAGATCAATTCCGGGGAGAAGGGACATTTGGAGGCCTGAAGGGGTGCACCTAAACAGAACCAGGACCAATTTCCTTGTGAAATGCTTTGCTGGCGCTTTTGGGAAAGCTTACATTAACTTTGTAATGGTGTGGGAACCAGCAGATAATAAAGAGGAATGCCAATTACAGAATATTGGGAGAGACAAATAGTGCTGGATTAAGGTACTAGGAAATAATAAGGAAATAAATGTGTTCAGAGTAAGAGGGAAAGTAATAAAATCTAAATTAGGGTTACAGTGCATATATGTGAGTGTGCAGAGTGTGATAAATAAAATTGGTAAGTTGCAAATGCAGATAACCACTTGGAAACATGTTGTGACTATAACCGAGACTTAGCTCAAAGAAGAACAGGGTGGGTATTAAATATTCCTGGACATAAGGTGTCCAGAAACTGTGGAAGGGAGGAGCGGTGGTAGTATTGATTAAGGTGGACATTGCAGTGCTAGCGAGAGAGGATGTCCCAGAGGGGTCAAGGACATGATTTATTTGGCTAGGGCTAAGAGTCAAAAACTATGCAATTACACAGTGTAATATTTGGGCTCAGTGTAGTCTATGGGCCACCAACTAAAGAGAGAGATTTAGAGGAACAAATTTGCAAGGAAATTACAGAGAAGTGCAATTATTGAGTAGTTATAATGGAGGACTTTAATTATCTGGATATAGACTGAAATAGTTGTAGTGAAAAAGGCAGAGGGGGCAAGAGTTCCTAGAGTGTGTTCAGGTGAATTTTCTAAAGCAGTTTTTGTCCAGTCCAAAGAGGAAGGAGGCATTGCAGGACCTGGAATTGAGGTGGGTTAAGTGATCAAGTTTCAGTTGAGGAACATTCTAGTGGCAGTAATCATTGTATGATAAGGTTTAGGTTGGCTATAGAAAAGTTCCAGGAAACATGCAGAACAAGAATAATTAACTGGGGGGGAAGTCAGCTTTTATAGGGTAAGAATGTATCTGACTTTGATAAATTGGAATCAAAGATTAGCAAGCGAAACTGTAGCTGAACAGTGGCTGCTTTTAAATAAGAGATGATTCAATTAAAGGTGTATTCCCATGAAGGGGATAGGTAGGGCGAAAGAGTTAGAGGGTAAGATGAAGGAGCTTAAGTGTGCTTGTGACAGATGTTAAGTGAGAACCACGCCAACTTTAGAAGGCTCAGAAGGGAATTGAAAAGCAAATAAGAGAAGCAGAGAGTGTGAGACTAGCAGCTAATATAAAAGGGAATCCCACAGGCATATAAGTATTAAAAGAGAGGTAAAAAGGAGTGGGGGCCAATTAGGGATCAAAAAAAGGAGATTTATGCATGGAGGCTGAGGTAGTAAATGAGTCTTTACTCCTCCCTGGCAGAGAATCCTTGGCTAGCAGACAAGTATCAGAATTTTGCAGAAAATGCTGCAAGAAGAATGCCCCACACCAACTCCTCACTCTTCCTCACTTGGCAGAAGTGGTCATGACCCGATTGAGAAGAACTTTTTTTGAGGCTCACAAATGTGCTTCAGCAGATGAAAATAGTGTGTGTTAAGAAAAAAACAATTTTGCTGCACCATTTTAAATTGTGATCCTGACTTCAGTGGACATGTTTGCAGGGTTGCGACCCAAATCACTCTTATCCGTGAAAAAGGCCACATGAAACGAGCAAAGGCCAAGGAGGGAAAGGAAGTTTGTTTTTGCAGGCAAAAATCTAAAGCTTTCAGGTTTCCTGACCCCGTTCCTACCTCCAGCAGGACAGTAAAATTCCATCCATTGTCTATTTTTGTGGAAAGATAGGGTGAGATTTGGAGCGTGACTGTTGAGGAAGTCAATAAAGATGTGTAGAGCTTGTATTGTGAGGTGAAGAAGCAAGATGGAATGCAGATATGGTGGATTTTGATGGTTAATGCAAAGGGAATGTGTAAAGTGAAGAACGAATAGTAGGAATAGTGGTTGGGTGTGGTAGTATGTGAGAAAATGGTGTGAAGAGAGGAAATAGGAAGAGGTATAACCAAGGATAAAAGTTGTGGTGGATGGTAGGAAATTGTTGAAAGCAGTGAGGAAAGGCTGAGATTAATTTTGTGAGAGTTGTGGAGCAGTGAAGAGCTCTACTCACCCATGCAGTTCTTGCAAGCATCTAACCTCTTCCTGATTCAAACCAGGTGCTGGGGGAAATGCTACTGAGCACTGACCCTGTCAGCTACCTCTGTCCAGGCCTGGTTTTTCCTAATCTTGAGGATTCTATCACTTGCTTTGGAGGAGATGCTCCTGCTGGTCTTCACTTCCTCCAGTCGGACCTTTTAATGGAAGCCTCAGAATACTGGGGTGGTGACTCATCAGCCTTGCCAAAATGTGAAGGAGTTGCTCAATGAAAAATGACAGCAGGAATTGAATTCTTTCTCTAATAGGTTCATCACTGATTCAGATAGGTCTCAGGAGTTGTGCCAGAAGTTGGGTGAGCTGGCTGATTCCATGCAGGATTGGGAAAGGTATGAAAATGGCCTTGTGCCAAGGAGTCTGTGGGATGCTCAGAGTCCATGGCGGAGTCTCTTGTCTGCAAGGGTTAAACTGGCAGTATTATTTCCAGAAGTATACATGGAGTATTTATTTGCTTTTTCAGTAAAATATTAGTCATGTCCAGTGACCGTGATATAATGTTTACTGGAATGAAAAAGGTCCTTTCCCAAGTCTTATTTCAAGGGAATCTTCAAGCTACATCTCAGTCTCATTATCTGTCAGCTATAGCAACTCTCCCTTACAAATGCTAGCGTTCTCATATTGAGATCTTCTAATCAATCATTTCCCATTTTCAATTTTTATTTTTTAAAAATTAATTCAGTATGTGATTCATTTTCAGCATGTGTTTTATTTTGATGAAGCATTTGAGGAGACTTGTACCAATTATGATGTGTACTTGAAGACTGCTTATCCTCTCATCCAGCATGTTTTCAGCGGGTATGTTACTTTTATTTCATCACTGTTGTCATCATTTGCTTTTCTTTTATACATAAACTAAAGAATTTCATATAGCATTGTTCATATTAAGTGGAAGGATGTGCCGTTTCATACTATGAAACGATGCAGGACAAATGATTTTTTGGTGGTTGAATAATTACAATATTTTTATTGAAGTTAAATGAAGGTCTAAGCATCTCTCTTCATTCCACTGTTGCAAAACAGATATTTGCCTTCTGCTCAATTCTGTGTCCTGCCTACCTTATTTCCATCTCTCAGGAGCTTCACAAGATTCCACCCATTCCACAATATCAAATGTAATTCAGAGTATTTTGTTTTGAAAATATGGATGACTTGGAGGAGAACAAGCCCTGGTTTTGTAGAATAATTTTCTGACTTTGTGCTTTTGGTGAGGAGTGTCATCTGCCAAAAAAGATCATTGGTACCTACTGCCCAATAGAAATTGTGATGTGTGCTCTTGATAGGTGGGTTCCCTCACCAAAATCAAGTCAGGGAGAAAAAAAACTTACATTTTTGGTAGATTCACAGCTTTCAAAATAATATAAAAATACCACTTTTTTCAGTATCTACCTGTATCATTGTCTACTCTATAATGGATCTGAGGATTCTGATATCATGCGTTGAATAGCTGACATGTTACTTTCTATTCTTTTATAGAATGTGGCCATTGCTGGCTAGGCCAGCATTTATTGCCCATTGCTATTTGTCCTTGAGAAGATGGTGATGAGCTATTGCCTTGAACAGCTGTAGTCCATGTGGTGTAGGTACACCTACAGAGCTGTTTGTTATGGTTCAGGTTAGAAACTCCAAAGTGTTTTATGAAGCCAACCTGAATCATAAATTTTGCACCTTGAATTTGGCTAGGATAAGCATGTGATGTTTCACTTCAGGTGTGATTCAAAAGACCCACAAGGGAACTTCTATCAAACAAAGCTTATTTAAGAATATAGTTAACATGTATAGTAAGAAAATTAGCAAGAACTTTTATCAATTACAAACAAAAACAAAACAACCAAACCAATGTATAACCTTAATGAATATAATCTAATGTTTCAATCAAAACCAAAATACAATAAACAAATCCCTTTAAACAGATTTATCACTGCACAGGCTAAAGCTTCCAGGACCCTGGAATCCAGTTTCCTGGGTTGAATGCTGATTTCAAATTATCTTGAAAACTCAGAGCAGTTTGTAGTCGTATCAACTCCCCAAAACACCACAGCACAGATTCTTTACTGCATCATGGCAACAAGCCTTTCTTTCAGCTAACTGGTCAAATTTTCAAAGCAAAAGAGAGAGAGAGAAAGAGACTTCTTTTCCAGCTTGCTTCCAAGACTGCATGTAACACTGCAGCCAAAATGAAACTGAAAGCTTAAAAACTTCAGTCACCTGACCTGCCAACAGTTTTTTTTCCTCCTTCCAGCAATGACATCACCCAAGGCTGTTGACCATGATTTAAAAAACCTCTTAAAGGTACACTAACAAGGACTTCCAGGATTTTGACCCAGCGACAGTGAGGGAATGGTGATTATAGTTCCAAGTCAAGGTGATGTGTGGGTTAGAGGAGAAGTTGCAAGTGCTGGTGTTCCCATGTATCTGCTGCCCTGTCTTTCTAGGTGTCAGAAGTGTGGGTTTGGAAGATGCTGCCGAAGGAGCCTTGGGGAGTTGCTGCACTGCATTTTGAGGGTGGTGCACACTGCTGTCACTGCATTGGTGGTGGAGGAAGTAAATATTTATGGTCATAAATGGGGTGATAATCAAGCTGACTGCTTTGTGTTGACCTTCGGGGGTTTTGTTGGAGTTGCATTTATCCAGGTAACTGGAGAGTATGCCATCAGACTCCTGGCTTGTGCCTTGTAGATGATGGTCAGATTTTGGGAAGTGAAGAGGTGAGTTACTCTCTGCAGAATTCCCAGCTTCTGACCTGTTCTGGTAGCCACAGTATTTATATTGATAGTCCAGTTCAATTTCTGGTCAATGGTAACCTTCAGGATGTTGATAGCTAACAGGCTACTGGGACCTATTCCAACCTCGTGCTGCAGGATGAAAGATTGGTCTATCGTGAGAGGCTGAATAAATTAGGCATATATTCCCTGGCACTTCGAAAACGGAAGTGATCTAATTGAAACATACAAGATTCACAAGTGGCTTGACAGGGTGGACACGGAAAGGTTGCTTCCACTGGCAAGGGAAACTAAATCATAGGGACACAATTTCAGGATAAGGAGCTGATCATTTAGTACTGAGATCAAAAATGTATCCACTCAAAGGTTGTGAATCTTTAGAATCATCTACCCCAAAGGGTTATGGATCATTCATCATTGGCTTTTTATGAGGTTGGGATAGACAGACTTTTGGTCTCAGGGAATTAAGGAATATGGGGAGCAGATGGGAAAGGGGAGTTGTAAACCTGGATCAGCTCCTATCTCTTGTGTTCTTGTGCCTCCAACAGCACTGAAAAATTCTGAAATAAGCTGCATATGATTTTTCAAATCAGTGTTTAGTGTGAAGTTGAAGAATTTCCTTCTACAGGTAAACTTAACTGAATTATTTTTTCTAAAGCCTCCTAGTTAGAGAAATCCTAGTTGATACACCACGTAGAAAATGGAGACCATTTGACTCACCGGTCTGTGCTGGTTTTAATACTCCACACGAACCTCCTCCCATTCCATCTCCTTCATCTCGGTATTTCAGCATATCTTTCTATTCCCATTTCTCACGTGTACTCTTGTTTCTGTTTCTAATACATTAAAGTCAGATTCAGTTAGGCCCAGGACAGATCTGTCAGGTAGTCAGTCGATAAAAGTGAACAAATAAACTAAAACTGTTAACCACATGACTTTTGATGAAAATGGTAGGTAGGGCATTAACACATTTCACAAAGTTTTTCACCAGTTTTATAGGATATGATGTATCCAAACAGTTGCTAGCAGGCGGTTTAGCAAAACCACACCATAAATTCATATAGAGCCTTTTAACATAATATATTTGTCCCAATGTATTTCATAGCAGGGCAGGGAACAAAATTTAATAAGACTCATGAGGAGATATTAGGACCAATGACCAAAAGCTAAGTCAATGAGGTGGGTTTTAAGGAGTGTTTTAAGGATAAAGAGAGATGAGAGATTTAGTCTAGGAATTTCAGAGCTTAGGGCCTTGGCAGCTTCAGCCAGTTTCTTTTCAGGAGAGACAAGCTTCATGTTTGTACCATATGATTACATCAGTTTTCAACTCCAGTCATCACTTGGAGTAACTGTACAATTCTTCCATAAATTTGTCGTCGTCTTTGGGTAATGGATGGAAGCAGAGTCAAAATATCTTCAAGGTAGAGTGGTCACGAGGTAAACATGGCAGTTGATGTACTAAACTCTCTGATCTAGGTAAGTTGGGTATGTCTTTATGAGAAAGAGCGTGCAATCCACATTTAGTAAACAGAAGCTCAATCTGTGAATTCACATTTTGTATCTTTATTTTGATTTTGCTAATCTTAACACCTTTAGTGGAATGGCAACTTGTTTTGCATATGGGCAGACAGGAGCTGGAAAAACGCATACTATGATTGGAACTTCTCAAAATCCAGGGCTATATGTACTTGCTGCTGAGGACATCTTCATGAGGCTGCAGACATCTGAGCAAGATGGAGTGCTTTTCATCTGGATTAGCTTTTATGAGATATATTGTGGCCAACTATATGACTTGCTCAATGGGCGAAAAAGGTATGATAATGCAAATATGGTTTTAGGGCAAAATGGAAATGTTTACTCCGTGTTTAAATAGGAAACAATATTGGTAAAAGTGCTATCTTAGAAAAAATGTCATTTGGTATTTCTGATGTTACGTAATACAAAACTGTGTTTTAGAAAATGTCCCCTCACGAATATTAAAAGTGGCGTACTTTTTGAAATTCTTTTGTGGGATGTGAGTGTTGCTAGCAAGGCCAGCATTTGTTGCCCATCCCTAATTGCCCATGAGAAGTTGGTGTTGAGCTGCCTTCTTGAACCACTGCAGTCCATCTGGCGTAAATGCATCTATACTGCTGTTAGGAAGGGAGTTCCAGGTTTTTGACCCAGTGACAGTGGACATGGAGAAGATATTTCCATTAGTTTTTATAAAGTTGAAAGTTTATTTATTAGTGTCACAAGTGGGCTTACATTAACACTGCAGAGAAGTTACTGTGAAAATCCCCGAGTTGGCACACTCCTGCGCCTGTTCAGGTACACTGAGGGAAAATTTAGCATGGCCAATGCACCTAAACTGCATGTATTTCAGACTATGGGAGGCTGTGGGAATGAGTACAACATTCCAAAGATGTGCAGGCTATGTTGATTGGCCTTGTCAAATTGCCCTTAGTGTCAGAGGGACTAGCACGATAAATACGTGGGGTTACAGGGATAGGGCCTGGGTAGGATTATTGTCGGTGCAGGCTCGATGGGTCGAATGTCTCCTTCTGTAGCGATTCTTTGAAACTGGAGCACCTGGAGGAAATCAACGCAGACACGGAGAACATGCAGACTCTGTACATACAGTAACCCAAGCCAGGAATCTAATCCAGGTCCGTGGCGCTGTGAGACAGCAGTGCTAATCACTGTGTCACCGTACTGCCCATATGGATCCGAGGGCACAGCCTCAGAGTAAAGGGATGAACCTTTAGCACTGAGTTGAGGTGGAATTTCTTCAGCCAGAGGGTGGTGAATCTGTGGAATTCATTGCCACAGAAGTTTGTGAAGGCCAAGTTATTGCATGTATGTAAGACAGAGATAGATAGGTTCTTGATTGGTAAGGGGATCAAAGGTTGCAGGGAAAAGGAGGGAGAATGGGATTGAGAAACACATGAGCCATGATTGAATGGCAGAGCAGACCTGATGGGGCCAAATGACCTAATTCTGCTCCTGCATCTTATGCTCCTAATATTCCATCACCCTCTTGACTTCTACCTTGTTGACGGTGGACAGGCTTTGGGAAGTGAGCAACTCGGCACAGAATTTCCCAACCTCTGACCTGCTCTTATGTGGCAGTTCAACACATTTGGTTAATATTTTTCAAAATGGACATTGAAAGGTGCATGCACTCATCATAGATTAACGTGATGCTTTGTAGACAAATACTATTGTCCACTCATCCCTTCGCATAGATCAGAAAAATAAATATAGATCAGGAAAACTGCTTAACCACAAGCTCATTCAAATTGACCACTCCCTCCATCAAACTGTCTCAGAACCTGTTGAATGGTGGAAGATCTTTTTTGCCATCCAATTGGAACACCCTTTCAACTATTAATTACTCTTTGTGTGAGCAAGTTCCCCTTGAACTGCTTCAAGTCCTGAACTGGTTGGCCTGTTTAAGTTTGGTATCAATTTTGGCAATAAGGAACATTTCTACATGCTTCAACTGGGCCTGTTTGCTAATTGATGCTCTTTTAGAAACTATATATTGGAAACAGGAGAGGAAATATAATCAAGGATTTATGGTTTTGAAATAATTAGCTGAACTCAAAGTAGGCTAAAGGTCAGGTGGATCAAGGATGAATGGAGCAAAAGCAGAAAATGCTGGAAAGTCTCAGCGGGTCTGACAGCATCTGTGGGGAGAGAATAGAGCCAACGTTTTGAGTCTAATCCATTTTACACAAGAGTTTTACAGTAATAAGTGGCTGATCTGATATCACTAATCTTACTCTATCATCCAAAGTCAAAATTAATCCCTTTGGATGGAGGTCAGAGACCAATACATCCTTTAAGAGAGAATACATATTTGAGGCAGCGATATATGGAAGGCTATGGGCAGAGAGCAGTGTAGTGAGGTAAATTTTGATTGTTCCAGCAAAGACAGTGGAAATACGATGAGCTGATTGGTCTTCTGTTCTTTAAACTTCTGTGTTTGATATCATTCATTTAAAATAACCTTCATATTATTAGCTAAACTGCTTATTTAAAAACAATTTTGCAGTTGGGCTTTTTGTGGAGTGCGGGATGGTTCCTGTATTTTATTATTGTATTTTGGACTTCTGATCTCAATCAGAGTGCACTAATTAGCGCAGCAGAAAATCTTCCACAATTAGTAATATGGTTCGGTAAGACGTTTTCCTCTTCGTACAGTGTGCAGCAGAATTATGAACATGCCTAAACAACTTAAGTGCTTCTTTGCAGAAATATTTGTTAAATATTGTTTGTTTGCATTTAATTTTGAAGTCAGCAAACGGTGTTACTTTAGTTATGTATTTATGACTTTCCATATTCTCATTGCTAGGCTGTTTGCCAGGGAAGATGGCAACCATACAGTGCAAATTGTAGGATTACGTGAAATTCAAGTGGATGGAGTACAGTCTTTGTTGGAGGTAATTAAAAGTTTTTTTGATCTTGGGTCCAGTATTAACTTTACAAAGTTCTACAGTTTGCTAAACTCTGTTTAATGTCCTGTGTTACACAGTGAGGCAGGTCAGCCAACTTTTATTCCCAAGGATGAAGTAAAACAAAAAGAAAGGCTTGCATTTTATTTAGCACCTTTTGCAACTTCAAGATGTCCCAGTGGGATTTACAGCTAAAGAAGCAGTTTTGTAAGGTGGAGTTCATCCATCTGGGACTAAATCCTGTGGCGGGGGCAAGGAATGTTTCCTGCTGTGGAGGCCAACAGAAAACCATGCCATATCTTCTGGCCCCGACCTCATTAATTATGCATTCGGGGGTTTAGCACTGTATTCCTAGGCGGGGCGGGCTTGAATGTGCATGTGCCGCTGCCATATCTGGGTGCCATATTTAAAAGGCATCCAACATTACTGACCTACCATGGAAGAAAGAAGATGGATCTCCAGGGACATGCTGAGGCTGGAAAATGGTTCTCTTCAATCACACTGAAGCTGGGATGTCCATTTGATAGCTCTCACCCAACCCACTGCTCCAGCAAGTGGCAAATTTCAGTTATGACGCCCTTACTGAAGTTCGAGTGTCTGCAACATTGTCACTCCATGAGGTTCAGGTGCAAAGAATTGTTCTCTTATCAGCCTGGATGGATTTGTCCTCCTTTTGACAGCCTTCTCCTTTTCCTCCTCCTCTGCCTCTTCCAGAAGTTTGTCCTGATCTACATATCCTTGGTTTGTTCTCAAAGGCAAGGAGAATGCCTACTAGTGCAACTATGTCTGGGAGCAGTTGGTTTATTTCAAATCCTGAAGTCAGCAATATTCCTTGAGAACATGCCACACTACTCCCTGCAGAATTTTGCAAGTTTAAACAGTGTTAGAGATCACTAAACATTTATAGAATTGAATCAACAGGCATATTGGGATGCTGGCAACTGGAATGTTGGATGCCAAAATGGCACTACTGGTGTCAAATTGGCTTTACACACTGGTTAATGACATGATTTGCTTATTCTACATACTTTCAGTGACATATGCTGATGTCTTCATTAATATGATGTACGGCGTGACTTGCCCCATAAGTGTACGGATGCATCGCAGGCACTATTTACCATGCCTACAGCTACTCATAGCACCCAAAATGAATGATTATAATTTCATGCCCAAAAACTCTAACCACTTAAAAAAAAAACTAATCAGTAAATTAAGTACTTCCACTGACTTAACAGTAACTACCAAAAACATTAAAACAATAAGCTAAATACTCATCTGTAACTCAACCCTGCATGTATTTTGCTTTGGATCTAAATGAAATATGTAAAATAATTCTTTGATTTTATTAGCTAGTTTTGGATCTCCTTTCAGGTGATTTCTTTGGGTGGTAAAGCACGGAGTACAGGTGCTTCTGGGATAAATGCAGACTCCTCGCGTTCACATGCTATTATTCAAATCCAGCTTAAAAATTCAGATGATACAATTGTTGGAAGGTAAAATATTCTTATTTGCATTTCATAAAAGTTAAAAATCTGTAGGATTTGTAGCAAATACATGATTTTTGTATTTTAACAGGCAAATAATTTATATATTTGATCCATGATATAGTATATGTGAACATTAACATTACCTTTATTTATTCATTCATGGAAAATGGGGTTTGCTGACAAGGCGAGCATTTATTGCCCATTCTCAATTGCTCTTGAAGATAGAATGGAGCTCATACCAATGAGGGATTTACAAGACCATTTCAAAGGCCAGCTTAGAGTCAATAATATTGCTGTGGGGCTGGCATCAGATATAGATCAGCCTCCTTAATGGGGAGATGGTGGTATTGTCACTGGACTAATAACCTAGGCTAATGCTTGGGGATCTGGGTTTGAATCCCACCAGTGCATATGGTCAAATTTGAATTCAATAAAAATCTGGAACTAAAGGTCTATGATGACTAGGAAACCTGCCGTTTTTACCTGTTCTGGTCTACGTGTGTCTCCAGACCTAAAGCAATGTGCTTGACTCTTAAATGCCCTTTGAGGTCTAGCAAGCTACAAGATAAAGGCCTGTAAAATCGCTGGCACCAATGCACCCCTCCCTGATGAGCTCAATGCAATCTATGCCCACTTTGAGCAAGAGGCCAGCGAGAGCATGCCCTCTACCCCGGAAGCCTCAGATGAACCTGTATCTAAGGTATCTGAGGTCACCATTGCAGACGCCAGAGCAGCCTTCACAACAGTCAACCCACGGAAAATGACTAGCCTGGAAGGGGTACGCCGATGAGTGCTCAGATCCTGCGTGGACCAGCTGGCAGAGGTATTCGCAGACATCTTTAACCTCTCTTTACACCAAGCTGAGGTCTCTACCTACTTCAAGAAGGTGACCATGATCCCGGAACAAAAGAAAAGCCAGGCAGCGTGGCATGCCTCGATGTCTATTGTCCGGTGGCTCTGACATCCACCATTATGAAGTGCTTCGAAAGGTTAGTCATGGCACAAATCAATTCCAGCCTCCCAGATTGTCTCGATCCACTACAGTTCACATATCACCGCAACGGTGCCACAGTAGATGCCATCTCCCTGGCCATGCATTCAACCCTGGAACACCTAGATAATGAAGACACCTACGCCAGACTCCTATTTATTGGTTATAGCTCATCCATCAGCACAATTATTTCTATGAAACTCATCTCCAAACTCCATGGCTTGGGGCTCAGCTCCTCCCTCTGCGACTGGATTCTAGACTTCCTAACCCATCGACCACAATCAGTAAGGATAGGCAACAACACCTTCTCTACGATCATCCTCAGTGCCGGTGCCCCACAAGGCTGTGTCCTCAGCCCCTTACCATACTCCTTATACACCTATGACTATGTGACCAAATTCCCCTCCAACTCAATTTTCAAGTTTGCTGATGACACCGCCATAGTGGGTCAGATCTCAAACAATGATGAGACGGAACACAGGAAAGATATAGGGAATCTGGTGAACTGGTGCAATGACAATAATCTCTCCCTCAATCAACAAGATGAAAGAGATTGTCATCAACTTCAGAAAACGTTGTGGAGGACATGCCTCTGTCTACATCAACGGGGACAAAATGGAAGCGGTCGAGAGCTTCAAGTTTCTAGGTGTCCAGATCACCAAAAACCTGTCCTGGTCCCTCCATGCCAATGCTATAGTTAAGAAAGCCCACCAACGCCTCTACTTTCTCAGGAGGCTAAGGAAATTTGGCATGTCCACTGCAACTCTCACCAACATTTACAGATGTACCATGAAAAGCATTCTTTCTGGTTGTATCACACACAGTTTGGTATGGCTCCTGCTCTGTCCAAGACCACAAAAAACTACAAAATGTCGTGAATGCAGCCCAATCCATCATGCAAACAGCCTTACCATCCATTGACTCTGTCTACACTTCCCGCTGCCTTGGAATAGCAGCCAGCATAATTAAGAACCCCACGCACCCCTGGATATTCTCTCTTCCACCTTCTTCCGTTGGAAAAAGATACAAAAGTCTGAGGACATGTACCAGATTCTTCCCTGCTGCCATCAGACTTTTGAATGGACCTACCTTGTATTAAGTTGATCTTTCTCTACACCCTAGCAATGACTGTAACACTACATTCTGCACTCTCTACTTCTGTATTTATCATATGCTTTGTCTGTATAGCGCGCAAGAAACAATACAAATCTGTATATTAATACATGTGACAATAAATCAAATCAAAAAATCAGTTCAAGGGCAATAGATGCTGGCCCAGCCAGTGACACCCACATACAATGAATAATTTTTTAAAAGTGCATTAATGAACCAGATGAGTTTTATGATAATCTGACGACTTATTACAGATTTATTTAATTGAGTTGAAATTTGTAAGTTGCTGTGTGGAATTTGTGTCTTCTGATTCACGCCTCTGGATTTTCATAAATAATGGATCCACTATTTATTTATATGTATGGTGATGATGGAATATGCTGACAGAAGACCATGATATTGGAAATATACAATTCATTGCTGTTGGTTTGGTAATGCTTTAGTACTAGATAGTACCCGGAAGTTTAGATTTCACGTCCCACATTTGTAATATTGAATTCAATTAAACTGATAATTTGTAGTCTATCACAGTTTTTTTTTTTAACTGGTCGGTGCAACATCGTGGGCCGAAGGGCCTGTTCTGCGCTGTAATGTTCTATGTTCTATGTTCTATGTTCTATCATTATTTAATTTTAAAAGTTAATTTGAAAATTGCCAGATTGTCCCAAAACCCAATTAATAATTTGTTCATTGATGTCCTTCAGGTAAAGGGGCTTGCTACTCAATCCATGACTGTACCTAACTACAGTTATCTGTGTTGTGTTTGATTCTTAATGCCATCTGAGGTGGCCTAACAAGCCACCTGGTTGCCTGGACAATAAGAGAGGAGCCTAAATATTACCCACATTCTAAGAACAAGCATTTAAAAACAATTCAGTAAAACATTGGTCTTCACCACAAAGCAGGAATCTTTATTCATGTTCACAAACAAATATAACTTCAGGTCTTATACTGATTCTCTGCCCAGGATTTCTTTCATCGACCTAGCTGGGAGTGAGAGAGCTGCTGATGCCAGGGATTCCGACAAACAAACTAAAATTGAAGGAGCAGAAATAAATCAGAGTCTCTTGGCCGTAAGTTGTTTGTACAAATGACCATTACTAGAGAATTTAAAAAAACTTAAATACAATTAACCAGGAGAGATATATTCTATTAATATGCTGCACCGTGCAATAGTGTAATGCAGGATATAACTTTAATTGCCAACAGGAAGCTGTAGAGATGACCGGCTTTCGTCCAAGAGTTTTATTATGAGGCCTTTCAGATTTTAACTGGCAGCCTCATTTCACCCCACCAGCCTTTAGGCAGGTAGACATTGCCGAACCTGTAGGTTTCCCATTAGCACCAAAGTAGGTCATAAGGTGGACAGAATTCAGAGTCCCATTGTTAGTGGGAATCAGAGGGGTGGGGAGGAGAAGGGGATTGGGGGGGGGGGCGCGTGGGAGGAGGTTGGCTGGGCAGCACAGATTAGCTATCTCAAAGGGGACCTGGAGGATTTACAATACCTTATACTGACCGCAAAGCCTTGAGATTTATCATGAAGAAGTTGGTTAGTCAAGTCTGTGTCCTGACTAAACAACATCTGGAATTATTGAGGAAAAGATGGGGGAGGTGGAATGTTTGTTTTCTAGATAATTTACATTGAGTGAAATAACACTCTTAATTCAGTTGGGAGGAAGATGATCCTGACAAGAAATAAAAATGATATTTCACTTGTATCAAAGTATTCAATATTCACATATTCAGCAACAACATTGTGCTTGTTTTCCTTCCTTTTCTAGCTTAAAGAGTGTATCCGAGCTTTGGACCAGGAGCAACCTCACACACCCTTTAGGCAAAGCAAGCTTACACTGGTAAATTGTTTGTTTGCTTATAATACTTTATACAGATATTTCTCTACATAAAACTTAGCATTGTACACCAGTTAGCGTTTTTAAAAAAGAACTGAAACTTTCACTGGTGACTCCAACCTCAGGTTTTGGAAGCATTTCACAATGTATTTACATCTGCAATACATCTGTGCTTTCACATAGCAGACAGCAATCCCCGCGGCTATCAATTTGAGAACTTCATGTGCAAGAGGTACAGAAGAAATCTTTTGAAGACCATTTTAGAACTTTGCATGATGGAAATGCGCATCAGGAATCCAAGTGTAGAGACCAGTGCATTAATCGTGATTGGTGAAGCACTGACATCTGAACCTCAAATTCCTGCTTGATATGTGCTTCACGTTTAAAGCTACATTGAGTGGGAATTTCTGGGTGAAATTTCTTGTTCTGGAGACCAGTGGGGTGGCGGGAGGGAATGTTGGTGTGATTCCGCCGGGCAGCATGGTGGGTTGTCATGCCTGACTATCTGCTGATGCATCAATGAGGAGCTGGTAGAATCTTGTGGCAGGATGGCCTGAGATTCATCCACCCAGCAATTGCCTCATGGTCCAAGGTCCCGGTGCCCACACACGTTTGCACCTTCACCCTCTACAGTCCAAGATTTGTTGTGGCAAGTGAAGCAGTGGTCCTGAGAAGAAACAAGCCCTCTGCCTCCACGCTATCCAGTAGAATGAATTAGTGGACTAATGGCATGAGAGTGAGCATTTAATGAGTGGCCTTTAGTATTAATGGTCCTACTGAAGTCCTGCCGGTGCACACAAATGTAACCTGACTCACAGGCTCACTTCCATGCTGTGGAATGACAAATCACAGCATCCTCAACCGCAATATCTTCTCAGTATCAGTATGAGAGCTGAACATTATTCATACATAAAATATGGCGTTTGCAGAGATGCAGCTATCCAGATTTAGATCAGTCCTCAGGAGGTCAAGCGATAACCTGTTACTGATGATTGTTCTCCTTGAGGTACCTTGCAATGCTCCAGGCATACTGCCATGAGTGCATTGATGTTTGCAGTGGTGTTCCTGCGTCTTGGAGGCTGCCATAGCCGATTAAAATGATGAAGCAATGCTTGAAAGACATCTTTTTGGCAAACCAAATAAACTAAATCAAATAAACTGAGGGACAAAGTAAAATGGGCAGCTGTAGTCGACTTGGGTACAATCAAGACTATGGCACCAAGAGTACTCAAACATCCGAGCTTTATTACTTGTGCACAAGGAAAACACATATACAGTGGGATGCACTGCTAGGTGTTCTGTTGATTCATACAGATGATTTGCAGTTATAATTCATTACAGCAAATGAGAAACGAGCAACGTTCTAATCCTTAATTTACATACATAGTTTACCAATTATTGTATAGCTGTTGTCCTTTCTTCTCCAATAGAAAACTGTCTCCTTCTAATCCATCATTAGCATAATATGTCCCCATTTCTTGTTTTCGGTATTTGTTCCTGTACTTATTTTTGGTTCATCCCCTGGCTACGGCCATGGACGGGAACACAGTGTTTAAGAAACTGATGCAAAGTTAAATTAGTCACTTCTCTGAATAAGCAACCACTGACCTCACCCAGGCCTTGTCTGCACATAAGCACTTCCCATTCTTGCTGATAGAGCTGTCTGCCGTAGTTATTGTAACTTAATTTCCACACAGCCTCAAGTAAAATAAACCAAAGTGTAAAGGAAACTTAAAACATCAAATCAAAATGTGATTAAAAGGGTCAAATAATACACCCCAGCCCCTGCAGGGCCCAACGGGCATGGAAGGCCCCGATGGTGCCTGTGGACTCTGCGTGCTCCCTCTGCAGGGACACCCGGCCACGAATGGTGCCGCAGTAGAGGGGCAGACAGTCATGTCGGACGACCTCCTTGGTCGCCTACTGCCTGGACCTGTTTATGGCGAATCTGGCCTGGCCCAGGAACAGGTTCACAAGGAGGTGCTCCGCCTTCCGCGCCCCGCAACGCCTGAAAGGACAGCACCATGTCTACTTGCTGCAGATTGAGTGCTGCTGGAATTCTTATCTCATTACAGGACGCCACATGCTTCATAAGCTGCTTAGCATTCGTAGGGTGAGGCCATTGTTATGTACGATTGTGATTACACATTCTGATGTCCGTCTTTGAGATATTGAGGATTACAAGGAAGGTCTTCCCTGCAGCAAAGAGACAAGTGGAATGTGCTTGTGTGAGATCAGATCTTGGTCGAGATGTTGCACTAAGCAGTTCAGAAGAATTCTGACAAACATTTTACCAGTGATAGAGAGGAATGAGATTCCTCTATGATTGTTGCAACACTGGGGAATTTCTTTCTGTTTGTACTTTGGACAATGGAGACATTTTTCTACTCTAGTTGGATAGTTCCTTGTTCCCACATAGACTAAAAGAGTTCAATGTGCTTTTTTAAGTTTGCTATCCTAAGACTATGACCTTTCAACCTAGAATGCCTCACAATAGGAAGCATTCACTCCACGTCTACTATATCCATACCTTTTATCATCTTGTATACCTCCATTTGATCTCCCCTCGTCTTCTAAATTCCGGAGAGTATAGGCCTAAACTGTTCAATCTCTCTTCATACGACAAACCCTTCATCTCTGGAATCAATCTAGTGAACCTCCTCTGAACTGCCTCCAATGCCACCACATCTTTCCTCAAATGAGGGGATCAAAATTGTGCACAACACTCCAGGTACGGTCTCACCAAAGCCTTGTATAGTCGCAACCCTTATATTCTATTCCTTTAGCTACAAATGCCAACATTCCATTCATTTTCTTTATTATCTGCTGTACCTGCATGCTAGTTTTCTGTGATACATGAATGAGGACACCCAGATCCCTCCGTACCGGAGCACCCCAAAGTCTCCCCCCATTTAGATAACAAATCACCTTTCCATTTTTCTGACCGAAATGCATGACCTCACACTTATCCACATTAAATTCTTATCTGCCACATTTTGGCCCATACTCCTAACCTATCTATATCCATTTGTAAGGTTCTTATTTCCTCATTGCAACTTACTGTCCCGCTTATTTTTGTGTCATCTGCAAATTTGGCTATTGAGCCTTCTATCCCTGTATCTAACTCGTTAATATAGATTGTAAATAGCTGGGGCCCAAGGGCCGAACCCTGTGGCACCCCACTAGTTACTTCCTGCCATCCAGAAAAAAAACCCATTTATCCCGACTCTCCGTCTTCTGTCTATCATCCAGTCACCTATCCAAGCTAATAAATTACCCCTAATCCCATGTGATCTAACCTTGTGAATTAACCTTTTGTGCAGCACCTTATCAAAGGCCTTCCGGAAGTCCAGATATACTACATCTACAGGATCCCCATTATCCACTTTGTTTGTTACATCTTCGAAGAACTCTAGCAAATTAGTTAAACATGGGTTTGCCCTTCATAAAACCATGCTGACTCTGATGGATAGTGTTTTGACTTTCCAAATGCCCTGACATTGCTTCCTTGATAATTAATTCTAACACTTTCCCAACAACAGATGTTAAACTAACTGGTGTGTAATTTCCCCAATGAGTGGTGGAAGCAGGGTCATTGAATATTTTTAAGGCAGAGGCAGATAGACTATTGGCCAACAAGGGAATCAAAGGGCACCAGGGGTAAGTGGGAAAATGACGCAAAGGCCATAATCAGTTCAGACATGATCTTATTGAATGGCGGAGCAGGCTCAAGGGACTGAATGGCCTGCTGCTGCTCCTAATTCACATGTTCATAAGAGTTCTCTATAAACTATGTGGTAGTGAGGGATAGTCAGCCCTACTCTCTGGTCCTGACCTATCTTGATCCAGTGGCAAGATAAGTCTTGATGGCTGGAGATGGATCGAGATGCAATGGGTGATCAGGACATCTTCTATGTCTTGTCAAGCTCTACGTGTTCCACAGCACTGTGCTAACCCAGCACAGGCTGGATCTTAGATGGGTTTCATTTGTGCAGCCTGCTGGAATCAGCCTTTGTGTGCCAAGGTAGTCAAATCCTTAAATTGCTGTAATCAAAAGACTAATGAACAGAAAAAAGTACTTTAGAACATCCGACAATACAAGATACAGGGTCCCTTCCCATATCTCACGTCACTGCATCAGGTATCTAAATTTACAAGTTTGGTCCAACATAATGGGATTATTGATGGCTGTAATTCTTGACAAAGTGAAAAGCACTTCATTTAATTGAGGAAAGTAAAACAAAGCATGCAGCAACAGACTCACACACACATACCTAGTTGCTAGGAGACTAAAAGCTGGAAAATTTCGAAGTGTCTAGTTACCGTCCCATCAGTCACTCTTGCAGTCATGCTTCTAGTTTCTATGTTTCTGTAAATGGTATGTTGGCCTTCACACTGAAAGGATTTGAGTATAGTAATAGGGATGTTTTACTGCAATTGTATAGGACATTGGTGAGGCCACACCTGGAGCATTGTGTGCAGTTTTGGTGTCCTTATCGGAGGAAGGATGTCCTTGCTATGGAGAGAGTACAGCGAAGGTTTACCAAGCTGATTCCTGGGATGGCAGATCTGTCATACAAGGAGAGACTAAGTCAGTTAGGATTATACTCACTGGAGTTTAGAAGAGTGAGAGGGGATCCCATACAAACTTACAAAATTCTAACAGGGTTAGATAGGTTAGATTCAGAAAGAATGTTCCCAATGGTGGGGGAGTCATTGTGGGTGGCACGGTGGCAGTGGTTAGCACTGCTGTCTCACAATGCCAGGGACCCGGGTTCAATTCCCGGCTTCGGTCACTGTGTGTGTGGAGTTTGGACGTTCTCCCCGTGTCTGCGTGGATTTCTTCCAGGTGCTCCGGTTTCCTACCACAGTCTGAAAAATAGAACATAGAACATAGAAAAGCTACAGCCCAAACAGGCCCTTCGGCCCACAAGTTGCGCAGAACATGTCCCTACCTACTAGGCTATCGAATATAGAAAAGCTACAGCACAAATGTGCTGGTTAGGTGCAGCATTGGCCATGCTAAATTCTTTCCCTCAGAGTACCCGAACTGGCTTCAGAGTATGGCAACTAGGAATTTTCACAGTGACTTTGTTGCAGTGTTAATATAAACCTACTTGTGACACTAATAAATAAAAATAGTTTTAGTTCTAGTTTTAGAACTGAGGTGAGCAGAAATTTCTTCACCCAGAGGGTGGTGAATGTGTGGAATTCACTACCACAGAATGTAGTTAAGGCCAAAACATTGTCTGATTTCAAAACGAAATTAGACATAGCTCTTGGGGCTAAAGGGACCAAGGGAAATGGGAGGAAGGGGGGATCAGGATATTGAATTCAATGATCAGCCATGATCAAATGAATGAATGGCGGAGCAGGCCCGAAGGGCTGAATGGCCTACTCCTGCTTCCAGTCTCTATGTTTCTAGGACATAAATGAGCACTTTCCACTTTGTTAGGTAGATGCCATTCTTTTAGCTGTACTGGACCAACTTGGCTAGGGACGAAGGCTATCGTGTTTTCCCCCAACCTCCACCCTGGCAAAAATGGTGTGCACAGTAAGAAGTCTAACAACACCAGGTTAAAGTCCAACAGGTTTATTTGGTAGCAAAAGCCACGAGCTTTCGGAACAGGCTGTCCCTTCGTCAGGTGGGTGGGAGTTCAGAACTCCCACCCACCTGACGAAGGGACAGCCTGTTCCTGTTTACCCCAGTCCAACGCCGGCATCTCCACATCACAAACATGGTGTGTGCAGGGTCTAGGGGAGGAACCTTTGGAATCGGGTCTTCAGTGCCATTTGACTGAGGTGTGGAATCATTCTGTCTGCTGAATTGAGGCCAAAATATCAATTAATTGAATTGTTTTAGTCAATATTGTAATTATATTATTTTTCAAATGATAAATGCAAAATTTTAGTTGTCCTTAAATATATATGTGCATTTTTTTAAGGTATTGAAAGACTCATTTGTTGGGAATTCTAAGACCTGTATGATCGCTAATATTTCACCTAGCCACGTAGCCACAGAACACACACTGAACACTTTACGTTATGCAGACAGGTGAGCAACAAGTCGCAACTCTTTTATGACAAATGTTATATTAAGATGATGAGAAAATTGCACCGCGGTATCTGAGAAAGTGGTTTAATTGTAATTTCTCAAAAAGCTTATTACTGAGATTAAGATTGATGTCACATTGTCACACACACAACACACACACACACACACACACACATACACACACACAGTGACACGCATATATAGAATTAGCCAGATAATGTAGTGTGGATAGCAACACTAGAATAATTTAAGGAACAGTTGGATGCTGTGAATTTAGAACTGTGAGTATGTTTTTAGAAAGATGGGTTGGATTTGAATCTTAGTTCTAATGGTAAACTGATGCCACCTATTAAATGAAGATATACTTAACATACCAGGACTGTTTTTCTCTCATAAGAGCATAAAAAGTAGGAGGAAAGATAAGCCTTTCGACTCTTTGAACCTGCTCCGCTAGTCAGTAAAATCAAAGCTGATCTTTATCTTAACTCCACCTTCCCTCACACAATCCCTATCCAAAAAATGATCAATCTTTGTTTTGAATATTCTCATTAACTGAACGATTCTCTGGAGTAGAGCATTCCAAAGATTTGCAACCCTTTGAATGAGGAATCAGTGACTAGACTCTAGACTTCCAGGGGAAACATCCTCACAGCAGTCACACGAATGAGCCCCTTAAGAATTCTAGATTTTTCAGTGAGATTTGCACCCTTCATTCTTCTAAACTATTGGGAAAATGGACCTAGTCTATTTGACCTTCCCATCCCAGGAACTAGTCTAGTGAAGGCTAATTGGCCTACAGACCTGCTTCCTCTCATCCCCACTATTCGAGGTGGGGAAAATGTTTGCTACCTTCAAATCCATAGAGAATATTCGAAAAGCTAGGGAACTCTGGAAGATCAAAACCAACCACCCTGTTGGAATCTTCTGACAAATTGTGGATAGTGTATTCAATACCAATGGAAGAAAACATGGCCAGTCAGACATTACGGAGGGAGATTTTCCCACCACGTCGCACTAGTTTTCTAGCGCAGCGTGGTGGGAGACTCTCGCATCCGGGCATGCGCGGGGGGCACCTTGGCACTGCCCATCGGGCATGGGGCAGTGCCAAGGGGGTGGGGCATATAGGGGAAAGGCCTGGTGGGGATGGGGCTTAGGGGACAATCAGTGGGGGTGGGGGGTCTCAAGAGGCTTGGAATACAAAAGCAGGGATGTACTTCTGAGGCTTTATAAAGCACTGGTTAGGCCCCATTTGGAGTACTGTGAGCAATTTTGGGCCCCACACCTCAGGAAGGACATACTGGCACTGGAGCGGGTCCAGCGGAGATTCACACGGATGATCCCAGGAATGGTAGGCCTGACATACGATGAACGTCTGAGGATCGTGGGATTATATTCATTGGAGTTTAGGAGGTTGAGGGGAGATCTGATAGAAACTTACAAGATAATGAACGGCTTAGATAGGATGGACGTAGGGAAGTTGTTTCCATTAACAGGGGAGACTAGGACGCGGGGGCACAGCCTTAGAATAAAAGGGAGTCACTTTAGAACAGAGATGAGGAGAAATTTCTTCAGCCAGAGAGTGGTGGGTCTGTGGAATTCATTGCCACAGAGGGCTGTGGAGGCCGAGACGTTGAGCGTCTTCAAGACAGAAATTGATAAATTCTTGATTTCTCGAGGAATTAAGGGCTATGGGGAGAGAGCGGGTAAATGGAGTTGAAATCAACCATGATTGAATGGTGGAGTGGACTCGATGGGCCGAATGGCCTTACTTCCGCTCCTATGTCTTATGGTCTTATGGTCCCATGCCACTCTACATGGGGATCAATGGGGGGCAGGAGCGAGGCCAGCGATTTGGTGTGGGGGTCAGCCAGGAAGGGGTGCAGGTTCTGGTGGGAGGAGCGGGGGTGCCTGCTTGGGGGGGTGGTTGGAGGGGGGGGCTGGAGATCAGGGCGGTCTGGGGCGGGGTGGTATAGGCTGGCACGGGAATGGTCAGGGGAGCTGCAATCGGCCATGGTGGGTTGGGGGGAGTGGTCGGAGGGCCTGCGTTGCCAGGATCTGGGGGAGGCTGACAGTCGGGGCCATTACGCATGCGCAGAGGCCCGCAACTTTCAGCCTCCCAGGCAGGAATAGGCCTTGCCCCCTGAAATCTAATGATATTCACGCTATTGACTTCTGTGTTACACAGAGTGTGGGAGATTCTGGTGTGAACTCCCGCTGAAAATAACCAGTGTGAATCACTCCAGTTTTCCCGCAAATTTGACACTTAGAATTTTTGGGGGAGAATCGCTCCCTACAAGTCTATCCAGTGCATAGCTAGTCTTATAGCTCTATGTTGAGCAATGGTCCCCATAAATTTTATTTGTTATGCACAACCTAATTATTTCAATGCATGGCACGTCATTTTTTGCGCTGTTGCACATGTTGGTTTCAATGCAACCCATCATGGTAGGAACCATGGCAGCCAAGCCAACAATCACAGGAGAAGCTCCATGTCAGTCTCCCGGCAGCGGGCAAATCACCCCAGATTAAATCGGAGAGTGGAAGAGGCTAATGTGGCATTTCCGGCCACTGGTGACCAGGAACGTACCAAATTAATGAGCCAATTGACACCATTATCCCTGAGGCCATCTGCTTTTTGAGGTGCCTCAGGGATTTAACGAGAGCCGCCAAATCTTCCTACGGACTCAGAAGGCTGATCAGCAAACTAGCCTCCCAATGCCTGATGTCTGAAAGTGTGTCAAAATTAGCAGATGACACTAAGATGAGTGGCAAAGCAAAATGTGCAGAGAATGCTGAAAGTCTGCAAAGGGATATAGATAGTCTAAGTGAGTGGGCGAGGGTCTGGCAGATGGAGTACAATGTTGGTAAATGTGAGATCATCCATTTTGGTAGAAATAACAGCAAAATGGACTATTATTTAAATGGTAAAAAATTGCAGCATGCTGCTGTGCAGAGGGACCTGGTGCAGGAATCTCAAGGAGTTGGTTTGCAGGTGCAGCAGGTAATTAAGAAGGCAAATGGAATTTTGTCCTTCATTGCTAGAGGGAATGAGTTTAAAAACAGCGAAGTTATGTTGTAGCTGTATAAGGTGCTGGTGAGGCCACACCTGGAGTACTGTGTACAGTTTTGGTCTTCTTACTTGAGAAAGGATATACTGGCACTGGAAGGGGTACAGAGGAGATGAGAGGGTTGGCTTATGAGGACAGACTGAATAGACCGGGGCTATAATCATTGGAATTCAGAAGAATGATGGGTGATCTTATAGAAACATATCTATTCCCTTCATAATCTTATAAGATAGAAGCAGGGAAGTTGTTTCCATTGGCGGGTGAAACTAGAACTAGGGGCATGGCCTCAAAATAAGGGGGAGCAGGTTTAGGACTGAGTTGAGGAGGAACTTCTTCATCTAAAGGGTTGTGAATCTATGGAATTCCCTACCCATTGAAGCAGGTGAGGCTACCTCATTGAATGTTTTTAAGGCAAGGATAGATAATGTTTTGAACAGTAAAGGAATTATGGGTATGGTGAGCGGGTGGGTAAGTGCAGCTGAGTCCATGAAAAGATCAGCCATGACCTTACTGAGTGGCGGAGCAGGCTCGAAGGGCCAGATGGTCTACCCCTGTTCCTAGTTCTACCTCCTAGTGCAGATAGTGACCTGTAGTGACCTGATTAGCCAGCAGGTTCCGGTGTGTGGGACTGCCACCGCCAGCAATCTCAATTGTGGAGGGAGGCCAACTGTGGCCACTTAAATTCCTGAAGGGTACTATATTCCATCGGTCTTTCCTGCGGAATTGAGAGGAATTCACCGCTGGTTCTCCAACTGGTGGGCAAGACACCCATTAGCCCCACAAAATCCAGCCTATGGTATCTTAAAGGGGACAGCCTGAGAGCAGCCTGCATGGTACCTTCGTGATCACTGTCTGGTTATCAACAGCGAGAATGGTGCAGTACTGTCGGTGCTCCTGGTTAGGAGGAAAAAATCAGCTGAAGAAATAAATACAACATCCAAAATGACATGGAAGATGATTTGCTTACTTTTACATTTTTATTATATTTAAAGTTTCAAAAACCTCAGAATTAGATGGATTTATTGATTTTTTTTTTACATTTATAAAATTAGCGTTGTGTCCTTGTAGCTAATCTGGCTGTTAATATTTTCAGGGTAAAGGAATTGAAGCGAGGAACTAAAACATCCAGCACAGTTTATACTAGATGTCAAGGCGTTAGAAGTCCATCTCCAAAACGTACCAAAGAAACACCTTGTAAAACATGGGGAGAAAAATCAGTCCAGAAAAATATGAAGCTAAGAATTGAACAATCCAATTGTGACACTAAAAGTACAATGCAGCCTCTATCATCATCATCCATTTTTCATCCACCTAATGTTCTCTGTTCCACACCAAAAATGGCAAATAAAAATATCCTTTCCCTGGCCAACTCAAAGGACCTTTGGCTTAGTCACACTGCACCCATTAAGGGGATGTTTAAGAAAGGTTCCTTAGATGTCAGAAAGAACGCAAACGATAAGAGCAATATTACCAAAGAGCGTTTTCTGAACTCTAAACCCGGAACTTCCAAAATAATTCAATGTGGACAAAGGAATAATTTTTTCCCAGAAAGTCAACGTAATGTAACTAGAAATGTGAAAGTTCAAGCAGTTTATCCCATTCAAAAAGAAGTCATTTCAAGAAATAGACATCACTTTACTGAACAGGTACCAAAGACCTATTCACCCACTAAAGAAAATAATGCTGAAAGTTTTGAAAATGAGTGTCACAATAGGCCTGAGTCATCGGTCAATATGCACTTTCTGCAAAAGGAACGGGAAAGACACTTGCGTCTTTATCACCAGCAACTCCAACAACTTCAACAGTCACCATTGATGCAAAAGAAGCTTGGCTATCAACCCTTAAAGGAACTTCTCAGACAATTCTATCAACCTAAAATTAGAATGGATGATGAAGAAATTAAATACAATTCCTCACTGCTGTGTGCTGCCCCAGAGTCAGATGAACAGAATGAATGTAGTAGTAGTTGTGATTCATTTTCTGATTACCAATGCATGAATGGTAGAGAAAGTCAGACTGATGGTAATCAAGATAACTTCTGTGAAGTATCAAAAAGAGAACCAAGTGGAAGGAAGAACGTTCAAGAATTTCTGTTTACTCAAAATCAACATGTTAGTCCAAGGAATGAAGACAGCAATAAATATAATTCACCATGGAATACAAGAGAAGACTACATAGTCGCCCATTCATCAGGAGGTAAATCCAAGGAAACAGTATATTCGCAAAACAATATTGACCATGGTCAAGAGACCTTAAATCATTTATCATTGGTTTCCAAAGGCTCTCCACAGAATAAAAAGCAACAATGTCTTTCAACTTATTGCCAAGATAACAATGCTGCTTCACAGCATTCACAAATGAACAATAATTTGTCTCTTGCAATGGATTTAAAAGCTACTAAAGTTCGAGATACTACTTTGTATCAATCTAGCAGAAATATTGATTCCTATTTGAACTTGCAGTCTCCATTAAAAAAGATATTAAAAGATGAACAAATGTATAACACCACTAACAATGTAATTGCGTCCAAAGACTGCATTTCTGAAGATTTATTGACTGCTTCAGATGGCCAATATTCCATGGAGAGGCCACCTTCTAAAGTTGCAATTTCTGCTGATGAAGGAATGACGATATCATGTAGTCAGTGCACTGATGAGATGGAGGATTTACCCTGTAACAAAGCTGAAGTTTCATCACCACCAACCGTTTATTTGGGAAACTGGGTGACTGTGTCACATGACTATCTTGATAAAAAACAGAAATTTTCATTAGATCCAATCCTTGACAAGAAAAAGACTTGTCGCGATCAAGATTGTATTTTGACTGATAGCCTTGAAGTGCAGATGACCGCACAAGATGAAAATGACCAGTGTTCAAGTATTAACTATGTAGAGACTTGTAAAGACCTCAACACTTTAACAACCAATTCACCAACTTTGTCAACAAATAAAAGACAAGGCTTTCAAATTCCATTGAGTCAAGAAATGTCCCGTGCTGCCTCGCCACGTGGGAACCTCCTCTCCAATGACATTAGCCAGACAAGTGAATGTGGCTCTTACAAACAAGGGGATAAATGCTTTAACAGTGAACTCTATGATGCTGACACTGAAGAAACTGAAATTAGGTCTTCTGTTTTAGACTTGAATTGTGATGCATCTTCCTCTGCTGAGGACAAAGCCATGACATATCAGTGTAGTTCAGATGCTGAAGAACAGAGCGCCACGGCTCCTTATCTTAACCAAATGAATATTCAGGATAACACTTCCACCCCAGCAATTTCCAATGAGAAAGCGACAGGTGGGAATGGTGCTGCTATTGAAGAATCACAGCAACAAACAAAAGAATCGGTAGCTGAAAACAGTACTGATGGGACCCTTAGCAACTGTCATAATGAATTTCAACTTCGGTGTAAGTCCGATAATAAGAATTTGGTCGGCATATTTAAAGAAAAATTACTTCAGAACACTTCTCTTCAGTTTAACCATATTTCTGCAGAGCAATATTCAGTTCCTAATATGCAAGAGTCAATTAGCCATGATAAAACTAATAATGGAGCAACTGATCAGACTGGTGGCCAATCTACAGATTTAAATCCCCAGCAGCTGGAGGCAATGGAGCAAGTACAGTAAGTATGAAACTGAGTCAACTTGTAAAGTTAGATTTTCCTTCGTGTTTAGTAGTCATGATACCCTGAAATATCAATATTTATAATTAATATAAATCTGGACAGCTGCTAGCTAAACCAGTTTTAAAAAAAAAATCCTGTGTTTTGCTGAGCACCTTCGGTCTGTGCGCAATCAGGACCCTGACCTTCCAGTTGCTTGCCATTTTAACACAAGATCCTGCTTCCATGCCCACGTGTCTGTCCTTGGCTTGCTGCAATGTTCCAGTGAAGCTCAATGCAAACTGGAGGAACAGCATCTCATCTTCTGGCTAGGCACTTCACAGTCTTCAGGTCTCAACAGTGAATTCAACAACTTCAGATGATTAGCTCTACCCCACCTCGACCCCTTTCATTTTATTTAATTTTTTATTGTTCTCTACCTTTTATTTCTTTATTGTCTTTCTTCATTTTTCTTCCCCCCCACTCTTCCCCCTACGTTATCCCCCTTTCCTTACCTTTTCTTCCCCTTTGCTTCCCCTTTCCCCCTTTTTCTAAATTTTACTTCTCTCCCACCCATCCTCTCCCTCTCCACTCCCTCCCCATCCCCACATCCTTCATCTGTCACAGCTTACCCTCTGATTCTCTGCTGTTTGGCCATTCACACCCTTTATTCTCTTCCTTTTCCCCTGGTTTCTATGGCTATGACTCATCTTTCATTCCCTCACCCTGAAGTATGAATATCTCCCACTTTCTATGCCTTTTAGTTTTGCCAAAGGATCATCTGGACTCGAAACGTCAGCTCTTTTCTCTCCTTACAGATGCTGCCAGACCTGCTGAGATTTTCCAGCATTTTCTCTTTTGGTTTCAGATTCCAGCATCCGCAGTAATTTGCTTTTATTAATAAAAATCCTGTTATCTGTAGCACGTGTCCAGATAAATCATCTCAGCAAAATGTTAATAATTCTTCTTGGGCTTGCCTGGTGATGCTTCGATTGGTGCTGTGGAAGCTGACCACAAATCTGTGTGTGTGTGAGGTGACACTGGCCCCATGCTGCGCAGCCAGTGCACTGTTGGTGAATTATAATGCGGTTATTTAGGTGGGTGCCCAGACACCTTGACTAGAGGTTAACATGGTGTAAGTCAGCTGAATGGGTTGGTGTAATGCCCAAATTTAAAATTTGATTAAAGCATGTACAGGGCATTATCTTTGTGAATCATTCCTGAAACAACATGCAATATGAAGCAAGGTGGGCTCTGTTCTAGGATCACATAAAGGGCTGCTCAATACGTGCAGATGGGGTGTTTTTTGACTTGCTTTTGCAAAGGTTTGGTTTGTGGGAACACTATTTTGAATTGCTGGAGTAAGTTGGAGATATTTGCTGCACACAGTAAGGGAGGAAAGACCAGTGTCACACACAGGTATGGGGGCATATCCTCCAGTTTCATTTGGTCTGCAATATGACCAGGGCATGGAGAGCAGGCTTTGCAAAGAGGCTGGAGATGAAGGGCTCTTTCTTCCTGGAAGGCCATGACTGTAAAGGGTGTTCTAGGAGCATCATTCCCACTTAGCCATGGATCAGGAGCAGTGCCTGAGAAGACAACTTTATCAAAGAGGTTGTCATGAAGTTGTACCACCTCCTTCACACTCACCTGAAACCTCAAAGCAAAACAAGGATGGCCCTGCAGTGAACATGACCGTCACCACTTCCCTCACGTTCTATGATGTGGAGATGCCGGCATTGGACTGGGGTGGGCACAGTCAGACGTCTCACAACACCAGGTTAAACTCCAACAGGTTTATTTAGTGATACCAAATAAACCTGTCGGACTTTAACCTGGTGTGAGACGTCTTACTGCGCTCGCATTATATGCCAGTGGATCCTCACCAGTAGGAGCAGGCAATATCCGTAACATCTGGAAGCCAGTGTCCAGTGGCATACCACAGGGCTCTGTGTTGGGCCCCTTCTTATTCGTCATTTATATAAATGACATATGACTATGGGGGAGTAAGATGAGTAAGTTTGCGGATGACACAAAAATTGGCTGGGTGGTTAAGAGTGAGGTGGAGTAGTGTCTTGGGCTACAAGAAGATATAGATGGAATGATCAAATGGGCAGATATATGGCAGATGGAATTTAACGCTGAAAAGTGTGAGGTGATGCACTTTGGAAAGAGTAATTTGACAAGGAAGTACTCAATGAGTGGTGGGACACACGGAAGTTCTGTGGAACAAAGTGACCTTGGCATATTTGTCCACGGATCTCTAAAGGTGGAAGGGCATTTTAGTAAGGTGATGAAAAAGGCATATAGGAGACTTGCCTTTATCAGTCAAGGCATAGATTACAAAAGCAGTGAAGTCATGTTGGAGTTGTACAGAACTTTGGTGAGGCCACAGCTGGAGTAGTGTGTGCAATTCTAGTAGCCACATTATAGGAAGGATGTGGTTGCACTGGGGGTGCAGAGGAGATTCACCAGGATGCTACCTGAGATGGAACATTTAAGTTACGAAGAGAGGTTGCGTACGCTTGGGTTGTTTTTGTTGGAGCAGAGAAGACTGAGGGATGACCTGATATGAGGGACATGGACAGAATAGATAAAGAGCATCTGTTCCCCTTATTTGGAGGGTCATTCACGAGGGGACTTGGGTTCAAGATGAGGGGCAGGAGGTTTAAGGGTGATGTGAGGAAAAACATTTTTACCCAGAGGGTGGTGATGGTCTGAAATGTGCTGACTGGGAGGGTGGTAGAGGCGGGTTGCCTCACATCCTTTAAAAAGTATCTGACGAGCACTTAGCACATCTTAACATTCAGGGCTATCGGCCAAGTGCTGGCATTTGGGGTTAGGTGGGAGTTCAGGTGTTTCTAATTTGTCAGTATGGACTGGATGGGCCGAAAAGCCTCTTTGGCACTGTATGATTCTGTGATCTCACAGTTTGCCATTTGTATATCTTTTTTTAGCACCAGTAAACCAATTAAGTGTTTCATGTGAAAGGGGCACTATCAACCCACTATTCAGAAAACCAAAACTTCAGAGGAAACTGAAATGAAAACATAATTTCCAGCGTCGACGATGCATTACAGCACCTCACCCCCAGCACCCATTGATTGAAGATGGCCTCAAGTGTACTTGTAGACACCACATGCTCCTTTTTTGGGTACACGGAACCACAGAATAGAGGCAGACAGTCAGGCCGAGTGAGCCCCCTCCACCCATGCTGATTAGATCTTTCATGGCCACCTTGGCCACATCCAGGAGCACTCGTATGAGGAAATCCTCTGACCTGCCCATGCCTCCTCTCTGCAACAGATGACAAAGATCAGGATTGTGGGGCTGAGGTGAATCAGAAATTGAGCAGCCAGTAGGTCATGGAAGCAATGTACACAAGGAGAGGGGACTTCATCTTCCTCTCCCTGAAGGAGCAGCAGGGTTCACCTGGATCGAGAGCTTCCAAGTCAAATTACGCGCAATATCGGAACTGCAAAGGCAGTAGATGTGTACTCTGGCAAAGGTCAAGGCATTTATCCTGTAATAGAACCCATAATACCCATTATTTTCAGGCCTCCAAGATGCATTGAAGGATGGCTTCTTAGTGACAAGTGCTGCCTCTCTACACATGGTTGATAACAATGTTGTCCCATTGTTTAAGAAGGGGAACAGAGACTTCCCCGGGAATTATAGACCGGTGAGTCTCACTTCTGTTGTCGGCAAGATGTTGGAAAAAATTATAAGGGATAGGATTTATAGTTATTTGGAGAGTAATGAATTGATAGGTGATAGTCAGCATGGTTTTGTGGCAGGTAGGTCGTGCCTTACTAACCTTATTGAGTTTTTTGAGAAAGTGACCAAGGAGGTGGATGGGGGCAAGGCAGTGGACGTGGTATATATGGATTTTAGTAAGGCGTTTGATAAGGTTCACCATGGTAGGCTTCTACAGAAAATGCAGATGTATGGGATTGGGGGTGATCTAGGAAATTGGATCAGGAATTGGCTAGCGGATAGGAAACAGAGGGTGGTTGTTGATAGTAAATATTCATCATGGAGTGCGGTTACAAGTGGTGTACCTCAGGGATCTGTTTTGGGGCCACTGCTGTTTGTAATATTTATTAATGATCTGGATGAGGGTATAGTTGGGTGGATTAGCAAATTTGCTGATGACACCAAAGTCGGTGGTGTGGTAGACAGTGAGGAAGGGTGTCGTAGTTTGCAGGAAGACTTAGACAGGTTGCAAAGTTGGGCCGAGAGGTGGCGGATGGAGTTTAATGCGGAGAAGTGTGAGGTAATTCACTTTGGTAGGAATAACAGATGTGTTGAGTATAGGGCTAACGGGAGGACTTTGAATAGTGTGGAGGAGCAGAGGGATCTAGGTGTATGTGTGCATAGATCCCTGAAAGTTGGGAATCAAGTAGATAAGGTTGTTAAGAAGGCATATGGTGTCTTGGCGTTTATTGGTAGGGGGATTGAATTTAGGAGTCGTAGCGTTATGTTGCAACTGTACACAACTCTGGTGCGGCCGCACTTGGAGTACTGTGTGCAGTTCTGGTCCCCACATTACAGGAAGGATGTGGAGGCTTTGGAGAGGGTGCAGAGGAGGTTTACCAGGATGTTGCCTGGTATGGAGGGGAAATCCTATGAGGAGAGGCTGAGGGATTTGGGATTGTTTTCGCTGGAAAGGCGGCGGCTAAGAGGGGATCTTATTGAAACATATAAGATGATTAGAGGTTTAGATAGGGTGGATAGTGATAGCCTTTTTCCTCTGATGGAGAAATCCAGCACGAGGGGGCATGGCTTTAAATTGAGGGGGGGTAGTTATAGAACCGATGTCAGGGGTAGGTTCTTTACCCAGAGGGTGGTGAGGGATTGGAATGCCCTGCCAGCATCAGTTGTAAATGCACCTAGTTTGGGGGCGTTTAAGAGATCCGTAGACAGGTTCATGGACGAAAAGAAATTGGTTTAGGTTGGAGGGTCACAGTTTTTTTTTAACTGGTCGGTGCAACATCGTGGGCCGAAGGGCCTGTTCTGCGCTGTAATGTTCTATGTTCTATAACCTACCTCTACCACTATCCCACCACCTCAGAGAGTCAAGGAGCAACCTGCAATCTTGGGAGTTGAAGTGCTTCTTGCTTCCTTATACAATGCTTTTGCTGTCTAGATCGCTCTACAAGACATGACTAAGACGGTGTCCATGTTTGTGGTGGTATGATGCATCCTCTGCAATCTAGCCATTCTTTGAGCTTCTGGGATCCAGAGGCCACTTTGGGAGGAGAAGGAGGAAGTGAGGAGACCATATCCACCACATGCAATTTGATGCAGTGAAAGGGACTTGGAGTCAGGTCTAAGGAACTTCTCTACCCCAACATGGACCCACCATTCTGTAAAAGTGCATCCATAAAAATCCCCATTAGAAAATTTCAATGGCTAACATCAATCAATAAAGACCAGCAGCAAAGCCTTCACTCAATTACTTTATCTAGCCACACACCAATTCAAAAGAAACAAATTGCCCTGTGCATCCTGTTAATGAATATCGTGTGGGTGTCCTTGCCTGCACAGGGCTACAGTAGCTACAGTATGATAGCTGGCATTCACTGGGGTAAATGGCATTGAGTAGCTCTGGGCCTTGAGTGCCTGCCTTCATTCTGCATCAGCACTGGCACTCTGGCATTGTGTGAACATGAATGCTGTCATTCTGAGAGAAGACAACAGGCTCATCCTCCGTAGTGTCACTGCCAATCCCATAGGGCAGAATCTGTAATTCTCATAATCTGCTGTACTGCTGCGAGAACCTGCATGCCCTATTAAACACTGAGATCTGCAATAATGATGGCCACTAGTCTAGACCTGCTTGCAGCAACCATGGATCTCATGACCTCCGTGTGAGCTTCCACTGCAGAATGATACTTTGGGAGGTCTCTGCTTCTGCTGCAGTGGAAGCGGAGACAGCAATCAGCAGACTCTCCATCAAGGGTCGGTCCCGGTCTAACAGTACTGCCACGGAGTTGCCCCCCATTTCCATGGTGGAAAGGACAGGCTCCAAGGACTTCACAATGTCCACTGCCAATAGTCATAGAGGTTTACAGCATGGAAACAGGCCCTTTGGCCCAACTTGTCCATGCTGCCATTTTTTTTTAACGACTAAGCTAGTCCCAATTGCCCGCGTTTAGCCATATCCCTCAATAGCCATCTTACTCATGTAACTGTCTAAAGGCTTTTTAAAAGACAAAATTATAGCCAAGTTGAAGTCAGATTCCTCCATCTCCAAACATCTGTGGGTGCATCATCATTAATGTTTTTTTGTGCTTCACCCCAGTGGGACCCTCATCTGAATCCCCTCAGCAGAATCTGACTGCAGTCTCGCTCTCTGGGGTATTCACACTCAAGCTGATCTATCCCCCAGTCCTGACTGCAATCCACCCATGCTTCGTGACTCACTATGTGCTGATCCCAACTCCATACTAATCTCAAAAGTTTGTGCAGTGCAAATATCGCAGTGGCGGCCACGAATATAAGGTCAGGTGCCAGTGCCTCCTTTACATTCCTGTGGAGTTGCTCTTCCTCTTCCCCAGAACTCTTTGGAGAGTGAAAGAGGCATCATTTTCACACTATCTGAAAGTACAAAACAGTTTCATTGTCACACTATTTGCATTTGCCATTAACGTTGCAATTCACAATGATTCTCGATGGCCTTGGCAGCACCAATTGCCTCTGGTTCTGTGGTATTGGTCTCAGTGACTTGTTGGACCATCTCCTTGAAAGCACTGAGGAGATGTTAGTGTGTTGGTCCTCCAGTCAAAGAGTTTCCCACCTATTGTGGGCCACTTTCTCCTGCAAGAGAGAAAGTAGAAGGTGTGTCACTATACAAAGAACAGTACAGCACAGGAACAGGCCCTTCGGCCCTCCAAGCCTGTGACGATCACATTTACCTATCTAAACCAACCACTTATATCCCTCTCTTCCCCGTTTGTTCATATGTCTATCTAGCTAAGTCTTAAATGTGGCTAACGTAACTGCCTCAACCACCTCACTTGGCAGTGAATCCCAGGCCCCCACCACTACTCTGTAAAAAAAACTTCCCCGCACATCTCCACTGAACCTTTCCCCCCTTATCTTGAACTTGTGCCCACCTGTAATTGTCATTTCTGCCCTGGGGAAAAAGCTTCCAACTGTTCACCCTATCTATACCTTTCATAATTTTATAAATGAGTGATGTGACTGCCATAATTGAATAGGTTTACTGAGGAATGGAAAGATGAGTGTGCAGTTGACATGAAAGTGTGCATGGCTGAGGTGTGGTGTAAGGATATTAGGGATATGCCCTGAGTGCCAGGCTCTATTGCTGCGTGAGATACCTTGATGTGCTGCATTGAGTACTTTGAGAGGTGCGTGGTATGGTGGGTCTGAGATGTGATTTGCAGATGCATTACTTCATCACCCAACTGAGGTAATTAATCTTTTTCCTACACTGCTACCATGTCATGGTTGAGTCACTGTGATCATTAATGACCATTCCTTTCCAATGATTTGCCCCAAAGGCTTTTTTGCCCTTCTGGTGGGAATGTAACATCTCTCCTTGTCTCCACCTGTCTCAGCAGTGCCTCCAGGGGAACACCACTGAAGAGGGGAACCCTTTCCCTGGAATATTGCGACATTTTCTTTGAACCTGAGATTTCAAAAGTGATTATCTAGCAACCTTCAGTCCATTAGTGCAGCTCCCCTTTTATAGGGACTGTGCCTTTAAAAAGGGAAAGCTGCCTGTAGCACATGGTTTGGTTCACAATACCAGTTGGCCCCCTGCATTGTGCAAAGACCACCAGCAGCTACCAAGTGTAGTGAGGGATTGCTTGGAGCCGCACTATTGTCATGGAAATTGGGTGAGTGCACCAAATTTACCTGCTGTCCACCCGTGTTCAGAACTTGCACAGACTGGCTGTGATTCGGACTGTCCGCACAATGGAACAAGGGCACATCAATTTCTAACCGAATGTAATGGGCTATAATCCACCCTCCTCTCAGCAATCTTGGATGTTTATTTTCAAAATTAAAAATTCTGGGCCAGTGATATGTGGCAATATAGATCTGTCCACGATATATTATGAAGAGCCCAAAATAAAATGAAACATAGTGTTTTTTTTAAAGAGTGTCAACTATTTAATTATTGACACATTTAGACCAATTGCAGTCTCCCTGGTTGACACATTTTTTCAAAGAGTTTTGGCTCACCAATTGGTGAAATTCTTTCTTGTTAAGTGATTTTGTCAGAAATTCTGTTTTGTGCACGTGTCACTACAGAATGTGGTAGATAGTGATGCAGTCGTCAGCCACAAAGACACCAGCAAGGTTCATGTGGCCATGATATATGGTCAGCATTATTTAGCCAGTAACAGTGGAAATGGAAGTACAAGGAAGAATCTTAAGTTGGAATGCGTGTTGGACTGGTGGACACCAAGATCACAAACCTGGCATCAACAATGTGTCTACTTTAACCACAGGCCTCACTTGCATCTATTTGGCAGGCTGTCTTTTGGATTGCAACCCACCTACTTTCAGGGCAGAAAGTGTGAATGCACCTCTTAAAGAGTGGCTGTTTTCATTTCTGGCAGATTCTTTTCTGCTGCTGCTGTAAGGAAGAAATGAGCCACGAAGCTACACACAAACCTCTGGTCTCTTCCCAGCGACACTGCAAAGGTCATGGCAACAAATGGCCTTTTTTTTTCACTAATGAGAAGAAAATCCAACGGCCAACATACAGCAGACCACGGAGGTAATTCCATTAACATTACCCCCAGGAACTGGATACATTGCAGGAAATGATTCAATGACCTAGCCAGAACAACAAGGATACTGACAGTTCTTCATTTCTTCATCTCTCTATGTAACACCTGGAAACAATCCTTCCCCTTATCCGAGTATCTCTATCGTTCCGTCCCTTGCATCACCTCCTTCTCTGCCAATCACAAAAGGCACACTTTCCTGCTTCTCATTCTAGACACGAACTCACGTCCTGCATCCGGATTTCACAGCAGTCATCAGCAACATTCTGTTTTCATACAATTGCAGTTGCTAAATTAGGAATTCCTCTGATCATTTCTTACTCACTTTACACTCCAGTCACTTTCTATCAAACGCCTCTCCTTGCTTGCAGTTTATTTCTTTGCACTCATCATAATGTAAGTGCGACATAAAGAATTTGGCAGAGTCTGCAGTGTGCTTATTGGATTTATTAGCCATCTCAGAACCCATTAAACCAGAATGGAAGCAAATCCTCCTTCATCGCAAGCGAGTGCCTCAGAAGAAGACATGAAGCCCCACACATTGCCTAATCCTTCTGAATATCCATTCACAAACTGTCTCTCCTTCTGCAGGATAAAATGGCTTACATTAGGGAGATGACCACCCAATAATTAGCTCCTGATCATAATAGAGCGAGCAGGCCTAGATATCACTAACTAAGCAACAGTGTCAAGATTTTGGAGATGATAATCTGGGGGCTAAATTAAACAAGGTGCTTGCCAGTTATGGTGTTCTTTTATTTAGCTCAAACACACGGTGGCACGGTGGTTAGTACTGCTGCCTCACAGCGCCAGGGACCCAGGTTCAATTCCAGCCTTGGGTCACTGTCTGTGTGGAGTTTGCACTTTTTCCCTGTGTCTGTGAGTTTCCTCCGGGTGCTCCGGTTTCCTCCCACAGTCCAAAGATGTGCAGGTTAGGTGGATTGTCCATGCTAAATTGCCCCTTAGTGTCCCAAGATGTATAGGTTACGGGGATTAGTGGGATAAATACATGTGGTTAGAGGGGTAGGGCAGAGGCCTGGATAAGATGCTCTGTCATAGAGTTGGTGTAGACTCGATGGGCCAAATGGACTCCTGGTATTGTAGGGATTCTATGATTCTATCATTCTGTGAAATAATTGTATATTCAAATAGTTTCATTACATAATGAAGATTTGTCATCATCTTCTATCTATCCTACTTTGCCATGCTACATTTTCCTGTTCTTTTTCTTCTAGGCCTATCCCAGCACCTTGAGCTTTCAAGGAGGAGTTGGAGGAAGACTGTCCTCTGGGAAAACCCTCCATCCCTCCCAAAAGCCATCAGAAATTGGCACTTTAGATAGGTTAGACCAGGCTTGTCCAACCTTTTCACTAAGGGGGGAGGGGGGGGGGGGCATATTTTCACTTTTTTCACACTCAAGGGGTTAATGTGCAAATTTCAGAAACAAAAGGTTTGGTACAGCATTAAATGAATTTTTTTTTTAAATGTTCAGGTCTTAAAAAACAATTGCTGAGCGCAAAAAAAACAATTTATTGTTATGATATTGCTTTAAGTTTAAAGAAATTAATAAAACTGACCAGGTGAGAGGGTCAGAGTGTGTGTCGGGATCACTCCCAATCTCAGGGTGCTCACTAACCCACTGAGAGTGAGTGTATATGTGTTGGTGAGTGATGATGAGTGAGTGAGAAGCCTGAGGTTGGCAAGGCAGTAAGGCTGGCACACTCAGACTCTCTCTCTCGCACACCTTTCACTCACTCCCACACTCACACACTCACTCATTTATTCTCACTCACATACAAACTCTTTTGCACTCACATCACACAGATACACACACACACTCAGTTGACACATATAATCCCACATATGCATTTACTTTCAGTTTGACACACACACTCTTATACACACACACACAGTCACTCTCTTACTCCTATAAACACACACACTGAGTTTCTCACACATGCTCACTCCATTCACAGAGTCATAGTGATAGAGTTTTACAGCACAGAAAGGCCCTTTGGCCCATCGTGTCTCACTGGCCATCAAGCACCTGTCTGTTCTAATCACATTTTTCAGCACTTGGTCTATAGCCTTGTGTTTCAAGTGCTCATCGGAATGCTTTTTAAATGTTGAAAGTTCCCGTCGCTACCACCCTTTGAGGTAGTGAGTTCCAGATTCCCACCACGCTCTGAGTGAATCCAATCCGCACTAACTCTCCTCGCCATTATCATAAATCTATGCCCCCTGGTTATTGAGCCCTCTACTAAGGGGAAAAGTTTCTTCCTATCTACCCAATCTATGTCCGTCATGTAATATTGCTTGATAGGCACCCCATTTATAAACATATACCCTGCACCACCGACTGTTTGTGATAGCAGCAGTGTGCACCATTCTACAAAATGCACTGCAGGAACTCAAGCTTCCTCAGACACACCTTCCAAATCGTAAGACGGCAATCTTCAGGCACAGCTAGTTTTGAGAGAGCTTAGCTTCTTGCTGTGATCTCAGTTGCCAGTCAGCACTTCTCCTCCAGTATAGGGCTGACTCTGCCACTAATATACTGTTTATTCCTTTTGATCTTGTCTTACCTGAGCAACTTGTCTTGGAGGTCCCTCTTCGAGCATTTCTTACAGGAGAATCCACGTTTTAGCATGTAAGTGCGCAATCCATCCTTATTTCTCCCTTTGATCTCCGACCCTCTTTATCTTTAACTCAAGCGATTCTATGCTCTATTGTTCCCACTTCAATTATGAAGATACCTGTTCACCCTGTTACTAGGGTCATCCTCATATCAAAAGCCCTCAGTGCAGCTGAATCTTTATCAAGCTTCGCTTACTCAATTATTTAATCTTCGTTTTATCCCAGCTTCTTGACAATATAATGTAGGAAAATGCAAAGTTAAGCACTTCAGTAGGAAGAATAAAATACCCGAATATTATTTAAATTCAGGAAGAGTGCAGAAAACTGCAGCACAGAGGGATTTGGAGGTCCTTGTGCATAAATCACAAAGAAAGTTGGCATGCAAATTCAGCAGGTAGTAGGCAGGGTTAGTTATTTAGATAGATTGGAGAAGTTGGGCTGTTTTCCTCGGAGAATAGAAGATTAAGAAGAGATTTGATAGAGGTATTCAAAATGATGAGGGGTCTGGACAGAGTAGATAGAAAGCAACTGTTCCCATTGGTAGAAGGATTGCGAACCAGAGGGCACAGGTTTAAGGTGAAGAAGCAGCAATGACATGAGCAAGAACTTGTTGACGCAGCAGAGTGGTTAGGATCTGGAATTCACTGCCTGAGAATGTGGCGGAGACAGGGTCAATTGAAGCAAGAGGAGGGGAATTAGAACATTATCTGAAGAGAGAAAACTTGCAGGGTTCTGGGGAAAAGGTAAGGCTGCGGGACCAGGTGAGTTGGCCTTGCAAAGAGCTGGCACAGACACAACAGACTGAACAGCCACATTCTGTGCTGTATCCACTCTCTGATTTAATAGGTGTTTTTGTTTTTCTTACCAAAGTATGTAAGCTCAAATTTCTCTCTGTTAAAGTTCATTTGCTCCTGAATTCCCAACCTGCAAGTTTTCTAATGTTATATTGTTTATATTGCCTTCTTATCATATAATACATAGTGACATCCCACCAATCACACTTCTTCTGATGTAACCAATTCATTCTTCAGGCGAGATGCAAAACATGGGCCCTGTAACTGCAAGGGGGGCAACCAGATAACTCTCCCATTGTGGATAAAACCTCAAAAATTCACCTGTGTTTTTTCAGTATTGAGATTTTCTACATTTCTATCTATGAGTTAAACACAATATATAGGAAATATAAACTGGATCCCCAAAGTTATCACCTACAAAATCTTTTTACAATGAATTAGGTGTGCAAAGTTGCAAAGAACAATCGACTCACTGATTTTCCCCTCCCTCCTTGAAGGGTACTACACAGTCTGCAGCTGCAGCTCTCTGGGCAAAGCAACCAGTTGATAACAAGAACTTGCAATAAAGGGAAGCACAAATGGCATCGTGTGCCCTACTATTCAGTGAAGCAATAAATTGCAGGTTAAGATTGCTATATTATCATGTGCTCTATGAAATGGATTTCTAAACTGAAAGATGTTTCTGTATAGTAGAAACAACAATATTTTGGCTGTATTGGAGATTTCAAAATCCTTCTGACTTCGCTTTCAAATCTGTGCAACTTTTAATTGAAGTACTAAAAACTAATATTTCATAATATTTCTAGTAATAGAGAATGCATTTTCAGTTCTTATGAGTGGGGATTAGAGATTTGATCCATTTTGGTTTTAGTTTTCTTTTTGCTGTTTGTTATTAACTGTTTGAATGTAGCCCAATCCATCACTCAAACCAGCCTCCCGTCCATTGACTCTGTCTACACTTCCCGCTACCTCGGAAAAGCAGCCACCATAATTAAGGATCCTATGCTCCCCGGACATTCTCTCTTCCACTTTCATCCGTTGGGAAAATGATTCAAAAGTCTGAGGTCAGGTACAAACCAACTCAAGAACAACTTCTTCCCTGCTGCCATCAGACCTTTGAATGGACCTACCTTGCATTAAGTTGATCTTTCTCTACTCCTTAGCTGTAACTGTAACAGTACATTCTGCACTCCCTTATTTCCTTCTCTATGAACAGTATGCTTTGTCTGTATAGCGCGCAAGAAACAATACTTTTCACTGTATGCTAATAATAAATCAAGTCATGTACCACTGGTTCAGTAAAACTTCCCTATGTATTATTTCAACAATAAGGACTAATTTCAAACCATTTTGTTCTTTGCTAGGAAGCTTGTTGTCCAAGCCCATTGTGAGCATCTCGAAGACATTTTAGCTCTTTTTGAAAAGGAAGAACATCTGCTGAACAAATTAACTACGTTGGTAAGACATTTTTTGCAATCTTAAAATGAGACAAAGTGGAAGAATATTTTTAGACTATTGCGATCTTTAATAATAAGAACAAAGAAAAGTACAGCACAGGAACAAGTCCTTCAGCCCTCCAAGCCTGTGCCGATCATGATGCCCTGACTAAACTAAAAAAACCTCCTGCCCTTACTCGGTCCATATCCCTCTATCCCCTCCCTATTCATGTACCCATCCAGGTGCCTCTTAAATGTTGCCAATGTGTCTGCTTCTACCACCCCCTCTGGCAGCACATTCCAGGCATCCACCACTCTCTACGTGAAAAACTTCCCCCGCACGTCTCCCTTAAACTTTCCCCCTCTCACCATGAACCTCTGCCCCCTTGCAATAGTTAACAGATCTTTTAATCACATATTGTGGGCAACAACCAAGAATCACAGGAGTTTTCATCATGCATTTAAAAGTCTAAGTTGGTGCCAAAGTGAGCTGTTAGAATGGTCATTCCAAAACAGACAAGTTGGGCGATTTTTGATTTGATTTGATTTGATTTATTATTGTCACATGTATTAACATACAGTGAAAAGTATTGTTTCTTGCGCGCTCTACAGACAAAACACACTGTTCATAGAGAAGGAAACGAGAGAGTGCAGAATGTAATGTTACAGTCATAGCTAGGGTGTAGAGAAAGATCAACTTAATGCAAGGTAAGTCCATTCAAAAGTCTGATAGCAGCAGGGAAGAAGCTGTTCTTGAGTCGGTTGGTACGTGACCTCAGACTTTTGTATCTTTTTCCCGATGGAAGAAGGTGGAAGAGAGAATGTCCGGGGTGCGTCCTTAATTATGCCGGCTGCTTTGCCGAGGCAGTGGGAAGTGTAGACAGAGTCAATGGATGGGAGGCTGGTTTGCGTGATGGATTGGGCTACGTTCATGACCTTTTGTAGTTCCTTGTGGTCTTGGGCAGAGCAGGAGCCATACCAAGCTGTGATACAACCAGAAAGAATGCCTTCTATGGTGCATCTGTAAAAGTTGGTGAGAGTCGTAGTTGACATGCCAAATTTCCTTAGTCTTCTGAGAAAGTAGAGGCGTTGATGGGCTTTCTTAACTATAGTGTCAGCATAGGGGGACCAGGACAGGTTGTTGGTGATCTGGACACCTAAAAACTTGAAGCTCCCGACCGTTTCTACTTCATCCCCGTTGACGTAGACAGGGGCATGTCCCTGTCCTCCTTTACACTTCCTGAAGTTGATGAAAATCTCCTTCGTTTTGTTGACATTGAGGGAGAGATTTTCAAATTGCTACTGCTTTATTTACCATATACGCACAGGAGTTTCATGAATACATTTTTTTATTCAAGGCCCATTGATATGGTAACAACTCCCATTATTTTCATTTCTACATGCCAGATCGCCATCAGTTCTTGCTCCAGGTCTAAAGATGAACATTAGAAGCAAGGAAGGGGCTATTTTGAATACTCAATAAAGTGATGTTAAGCTCCAAGGAAAGCACGTTTAAGGCATAAAAGTTCCTACTTTAAATGTCTTTGCATGTGTTGGTACTTCAAAGATTTTACCTACTCCCCAAAACTGGTGCTTCCTTTCCTTTAGGATACTACTCCAAACTCTTCAAAATTGGCTGTCCAGCTAGATTACCTGCCACTAGATTAGCGTGCTGCCTATAGGGAGCATGTTTCATATTCGCAGTTCAAGTATTGCAAAAAAATTATTTTATAGATGTGGGCACTGCTGCCAGCATTTGTTGCCCACGTGTAATTGCCCTTGAGAAGGTGGCGATGTGCTGTCTTCTTGAATGACTACAGTCTATCTGGTGGGGTTTTAACAGCACCCACAGTGGTGTTAAAACCCCACCATCAAAACGGCATGTATCCCATGCAGGGCCAATGCAAGAGGATTCAGTCTCCTGGGTGAACCCACAATTAACCTTCAAAAAATGAATATTGTGCATCATTTTGAATAAATATTCTGCACTTATAATCTGATTAATTTATGTGAAAAAGGAGAGTATTAAGATACTGATTGTACATTCACATTGTTCTGCACTTACACAAAGGATATGTACTAGAAGAAGTGCACATTACAATGTGTAATATGTAATTTGTAGTCCTGCTTATGCCCAATTTACACAGTCAATAATCATTATGATAGAATGGACAGGATAAATTACATTCTTTGATATTGGTTACTGGTTCAGAGTTTTGGAATACTCATGTTGATGTACAAATTTGTAAAGCTATATAAACAGAATGAGGAATAGAATATGAAATGTTGGGCGATGTAAATACATGGGAATCTATATATATGTCAGTATATGTGGAGAATTAACAGCCGATCTAGACCTTTCACTCCCTCTGTTGAAGCCTGTTTCTTTACTCATGTAGTTTAATGAATAGTTCATTCGTTTTTCTGCTGCTTCTCCCCCAGATTTTGCCTAGTGGCAAAATGTCATTTATTTTAGTGGAAACAGCATACACTTGCTCATTGGCAGCCCAGTATGTATTTAAACCAAAAATTGGTCCCATTCTGTTTGGAATTAAGCATTTTTTGTTTCAATTTGCACACTGCCACCATCCACTCTATTTGAATGTATATAGTGCTTTTCACAACTGTGGGACAGGCTAAAGCACCAAATCAAGTACTTTTGAAGTTTAGTTATTGTTATGTTTGCTTACAACAAAGTCACAGGAATAGTATCGAGATAATGACTAGATATTTTTTTAGTGATGTCCGTTTAAGGATAGCCTCCTATGCTCTTTGACGAATGCCATAGATTCTTTACATCCTGCTGAGCCTGCTGAAAGGCCTTGGTTTAATGCAGTGATTCCCAAAGGGTGCGGGGCGCCACACTGGTGCGGCGAGAGAGGATGGCAAGTGTGGCGGGAAGATTCAAGGACAATCAAAGAAACATTTAAACATGGTTTAAACAAGCATTGTTTTATACTTTCTGGATGTCCCATGATCATATCATAAAGTAGTTGTGTTCTATGTTATGAATCAAGCACTGCTGGGAGTTGGGTTTTTTTAAAATGTATTTCTCATCAATAAAAAATTCGGTGTGGTGCGAGCAAATTTTTATTCCGAAAGTGCGGCCCAGTGAAAAAAGTTTGGGAACCACTGGTTTAATGTCTCATCTGAAATCTTCTGACTGCAACATTCAATGCTGCACTGTTGAAAACCAAGATGATAAATTGGACATTGTCTTGTGCCACTCGTTAACACAGCAGATCAATTTACTCCACTCAATCGGAGAATCCTCTATTACAGGAAAGAAAGAGGCCATTCAATGTGTGTTTGTGCAAACTCTTCAGTCTCTAATTTCATTTTCTTGCTCAGTGGAATTTCCTACCTTGCTTAACACCCTCAGGAATTAACTTTATGGGAGAAACAACTGCATGTAATGGCTATGGAATTCCATTGTGCGCAGTCTCTATGAAACTCACACCCTACATCTTGGGCTGAACAGCCTCCTTCTGAGCTGTAACATTCTATCAGTACTGTTCCAGCTCTTTGAAAGTGCTATCCAAATAGTTCCAATTCCCTGTTTTCATTTCAAGTGGATATGTAATTCCCTTTTGATAGTTGTTATTGTAACACCATCCTTTCAAGCAGAGCATTCCAAAACATTCCATATCATAACTTGCTGTGTAGCACACACACGAGGAGTAGGGTTGGATCAAATGGACATCCAGCCCACTCCACCATTCAATACGATCATGCCTGATCCCACTCCTGATGTCTCTCCTTGATTTCTTGAGACACCAAATATCTGTCTATCCTGGTCTTAAATATATTCAATGATGGAGCATCCACAACCTTCTGGGGTAGATAATTTCAAAGATTTTCAACCTTTTGAGTGGAGGAATTTCTTCTCATCTCAGTCTTGAATGATCGACCCTTTATCCTGAGACTGAGCTCCCATGTGTTAGATTCCCCATTCAGCGGAAACAAGCTGTCTATTCTTATCAAGTCCCTTCAGAATCTTGTATGTTTCAGTGAGGATTATGATTCTCAACTCCTGCTGGCTCTTTTGCCAACTACCTTAAATATCTGTCCTTTATTTACTGACCCTTCTGCTAGTGGAAACAGTTTATCCTGGATTTATCTATCAAGAACATTTTATTTGTTCATTTCCACCACTTTGATCCTCTCCACCTTTTTCATTCCGACTGCTACTGGAACTTTTACATCCCTGCATTAACACCATGCTTAATCACTCCAACAATCGCTGCTTTGTAATCAACTTACCAAAAATGTCACACATCACATCCTACAACATGGTAGGATAATGGTGCTCTGACTAGACTAGTAATCCAGAGGCCTATACTAATGGCCTGGAAACAGGAGTTCAAATCCTACCACTGCAGCTGGGGAAATTTAAATTTAATTAATTTTTAAAATCTGGAATACGCTGCTGGTCTCGTTAATAATGATCATGAAACTACCAGCTTATCTATTTCTCTCATGTCCTTCAGTGGAGGCAATCTGCCCTCCCTATCTAGTCTGGCCTTCACTTGACTTTACTCTCAGCAATGTGGTCGACTCCGAATTGCCTTCTGAAAAGACCTAGCAAACCACTCAGTTGCACCAAATCACTACAGGAAAAAGCACCATTAGTGTATCTACACCACATGGATTGGAGCGATTCAAGAGGGCAGCTTGCCACTACCTTCTAATGGACATTTACGGATGGGCAATAAATACTGGCCTTGCCAGCAACATACACATCCCAAAAACAATTTTTTTAAAAAATGTCTCATCTCCCAACATTAAAAAACACTTTATCTTCTTATAAGTTAGAATAGAATTCCATAGTTACCAGGGTGATTAATTCTGTTTGTTATGGGATACAACCTAAGATATTGTGTTCAATGGATAAACAAAAATACTGAAAATTAATATAGATTATGACGTCAACTGGGGTAAGCAGAATTGTCATACCAAATTCTGTGAGAAAGCAAATCTGTCAGGTACATTGGATATTGAAAAAGTCTACAGATAATGAGCAATAAATTGAAGATTAGCAATGATCTCTTTATTTGGACAATCAATATTATCAGATGAATCAGTTGTGCTCCATAAAACCATTACACTTTGTGCAGTATATTTTATACTTACATATAATCAAGTATTTCAAACATTGCAAAATGCCTGAATGAATTATTTGTATCTCTTGGCAGGACTTCAAAGATTATGTAACACAGCTGGAAGAGATCCTGATGCAAAAATCTAAATGCATCCAGCGCATGCAAGGTCAAATCCATAAGTATCAAATTTGTGCTGGGACAGTGTGTGACAATTCAATCACTAAGTCATCTGTATCTTAGTTTTTCCAGTATAAGTTATACTAAAGTTGAGAAAACCAGTGCCTATTTCTGAATTCCTTTCTACAATTTTGTAGCAATTGTTCACATTTAAATGCAAGTTACAAAAATAAATCTTTACATATCTTCTCCATTTTGAAATCCAATCTTAAACTTTGCTTTTCTCTCCCAAACTCGATGCCTCAGCCTTGGTGACCTGCAGTTTCTGTCCAAGCTGCTATTGTTCATGTCTGACTTGAATAACTAATGTCAGTCTTCTGGGTGGAGGTGGGGAAATGAAATAAGCAGCGTCACTTTGGAGTTGAGGTGAGTGGTAAATGCAGTAGTGAACAACACAGAAGTTATAAACAAAACCAAAAGAATAGAAACATCACAGAGTAGCTTTGAGAACCAGTTCCACCAATCAGTGATGATGTGGAGATGCCGGCATTGGACTGGGGTGGACGCAGTAAGAAGTCTCACAACACCAGGGTAAAGTCTAACAGGTTTATTTGGTAGCACGAGCTTTTGGAGCGCTGCTCCTTCATCAGGTGAGGCTTTAACTAATATAGGATAGGTGCAGGATTGATTTCAGGAGGTTTTTCCTCTGAAAACTTGGAAGTCATTCAGAAGCAATTGGATGCTGCATTAACAGAACTGTACCGAATCTCTGAGTAGATAAAGTAAGACAGGTTAAATAGCCTTTCTGTTCCCTGTAATTATCTTGAGAAAGTTAGAACCACATCAGTTGTGTGTGCCAGATAAAATAATTTAATGTGAACTAAATAGGCTGACAGCATCTGTGCTGTTGTAGAGAATTCTGCAATGGACAGCATTCTGTCTGCTTATGGGAGCTGGAGGGGATAGACCTGTAATTGGGGGCCAAGGATCCTGCCCACTCAGCTCTAGGTAACACTACAAACCAGTGTCCTACAAATAAAATAGTCGTGGCTAGACTGCAGCAAGGAGCTTACCAGTGCTTTGTCCTGGAAAGTAATCAGTTGTAACTTTTAAACACTTCATTGTCCCTATGCTTGGCTCTTGCTAACCAGTGGTTAGGTTCTAGGCATAGTTAAACACATCTCAAGGAGAGTGTACACTCCATATCAGGAAAATGAAAACTTACTTGAATTTTGCAATGATTTTGAAGACTGTTGAATATTTGGATGTGATTCCACTAATTTTAGAACTTGACTGGCACAAAAACTAGGAACCTTTGCCATGAGTGTCATTGGGTTAGTTGGCTAGATTCGTTATAACCTAATCCTGTTCTCCCTCAACAAAAAACATGCAGTCCAATTGTTTGGCTCAGCTAGTCACTGGATAATCTTGTTGAGGCACTTGGGGGAGCTCTTCCACTTTTTTCAACTTGAGTCGTGTGTGCAAATTTCATCTGAATTTACATATATTAATAAAGCACTGCTAATGGTGATAATGTGGTGATTCTGAATTTGAGCCCATGTAAACAAACATCTTGCAAGTGAAGTCCAGAGGAGGAAATGAAAATATTTAATACATTCCAATCTGGGAAAACACAACTTTTCAATGAAGCCAACTCCAATGCAACAAAAGAAATTAAAAGTGTTGTGTATGCTTGATCTCATTGATCATCAAAAACACTCTAAATAAACAGAGGGAAGCTGGACTGAAGTTTGGGTTTCAGGCAAAATTTTCAACTCTTGCTCAACAGTGTAATGATTCCCAGAAGTAAGAATTGAGAATAGGCAATAATGGATTAAACCAGTTCTTGATATTTCAAGAATTGAATACTTTATTACAGATTACATAAGGGCATACACTGGATGTATGAAGTATTTGAAGTAAGTACCATTTATTTCACATTTTATTGCAAGTATTTGAAACTTTGCAGTTTCATTTGATTTTTTTAATATATCTGTAGTATATATTTTCCAGTTTGAAATCTGTATTGAACATTTTCATATGTTAAAATCCAAATTATTTAAATCGATTGTATTTAAAATAAAGACTGTAGAGAAATGTGAACCCATTTAATAAATTTGCCTTATTTAAACATTGGTTGCAGATAAATAATTTGAAAATTCAGTACCACTTTGAAAAGTTAGAAAAATCATTCACTTCAGTTTTTTGTCATTTGTTTCAAGAATACTAATAACCTCTTGGGCATTTCAGCTGCAGTGCCTTGCATTAAACCAGGCAACTCCTTCAGATGGTCAACGCAATTCCTCAAAAATGTATTAAAAGCACTGAAGCAAAAGTTTAGCAAATTATAATTCTTTGACATTAATTTTGAAAAAAGAGGCTGTACTGGAGTCATTTTTTTTAAATAATGCCCCGCCACTAAAGATTTGTACTTCTCAAACAAGTATGATTTTTAAAGTCAACGAACCAAATTTACGGCTTTCTGTGGCAATTTTGCTGCTTTCATTAAAGGTAGCTTGATCAAATTCAAATAAATATGAAATTACTGACTCCTACTGGCAGTTAAATCTTGTTTGCCAATATCTATCAGTACGCTAGGAACAAATATACTAAATATGACAAAATTTGAACTGAGGCAGCAATAACCAGTTCAGCAGTTCAGCTTGGGATAAATTAGAATGGACTGCAAGTAGTGAAGATGGGAACAAGTAAAATGGAACATAAACAGATTATGTGAATGGGCAAAACAATGGCAAATTATGAGGACAATAAAAAAGAGACTTGCAGCAGCTGTGTGTACCATCCACAGGATGTACTGCAGAAACTCACCAAGGTTCCTTAGACAGCACCTTCCAAACCCACGACCACTACTATCTAGGACAAAGGCAGCAGATACATGGGAGTACCATCACCTGTAAGTTCCCCTCCAAACTACTCAACATTGTGTCTTGGAAGTACATCACCATTCCTTCGCTACTGTTGGGTCAAATTCTGGAACTCTCTGCCTAACCGCACTGTGGACCACATGGACTGTAGCGGTTTAAGACAGCAGCTCACCATCTCTTTCTCAAGGGCAATTAGAAATGGGAAATAAATACTGGCCTAGCCAGTGAAGACCACATTCCTTGAATGAATAAGGGGGAGAAAAGCATTTTTCATGACCACTGGGTCTATCAGAAGTGTTTTACAGCCACTTGTTTTGAAGTGCAGTCACTGTTAGAATGTTGGAAACTTGGCAGCCACTATACTATATGCACAGCAAACTCTCTCAAACATCAATGTTGATAATGCCTGTTTTTTTTTATAATTGAGGGATATATAATGGCCAGGACACTGGGAAAAACTCCTGTCCTTGCCAGGGAATATTTTACATCTACTGAGCAAGTTGGTGGAACTTTGATTTAATGTTTCATCAAATTGATAGCACCTCCAACTGTGCAGCACTTGAGTATAGCTTTGATTTTTGTCCTCAAACCCTGAAGTAAGACTTGAAACCAGGACACTAAAGTACTACCAACTGAGCCACAGTTCTTACTCAATGTCCCTCTGAGCTGGACAGCTACTAAGCAACCCAGAAGCTCCCATGTAAAGTATGCATAAGTTGGTCACTTTTGCATGTGAGGCCATGCAAAATAAAATTAAAGAGCTCCTGCATTTAAATAAATCAGCCACGCATTAAAAAATAGTATATTGCTCTAGACCTCAAAAGATAAATAGGAATATTTTCTAAATGTTGAAATATCAGGTACTGCAGAGGAACAAAAGGATTTGGGAGTCTTAAGTACATAAATCATTTAAGATTAGTAGACAGGTAGAAAATGGCTATTGGAATGTTGTTTCTCTCAAGGGGGTTGGATTACAAAGGGAAGGAAGTTATACTTCAGTTGTGTAGAGCTTTGGACGATTGTATTTGGAGTACTGCACCACAGAAAGGATATAGTGAAATCTGTACAAATGGATATCTCCTATGACTCCCGCTCCCTTCTCAAAAAAGCAGACACTGACAACTCCAAAGAGCTTGCATTGTTTCTAGATACAAGCTGCACATTTGAAATTAGAAACTCTGAGCTGCTTTCAATGCATTAAGTCAGTTTAAAACTTAAACTTAAGTTTAAGTTAAAACGGGGTGGCACAGTGGTTAGCACTGCTGCCTCACAGCACCAGGGACCCAAGTTCAATTCCCGGCTTGGGTCACTGTCTGTGTGGAGTTTGCACGTTCTCCCCATGTCTGCGTGGGTTACCTCCGAGTGCTCCGGTTTCCTCCCATAGTCCGAAGATGTGCTAATTAAGTGGATTGGCTATACTAAATTCTCCCTCCGTGTACCCGAACAGGCGTCAGAGTGTGGCGCCTCGGGGATTTTCACAGTAACTCCATTGCAGTGTTAATGTAAGCCTACTTGTGACTAATAAATAAATCATATATGCAGTTGCTGCAAGGTGGCAGCGAGTAAAAAAATTAGCTTGTGTGTAATGGAGGTCTCTACCCAGCAAAGGTAGTGGCAGAGAAGTTAGCATTCTGCCCTTTGGATTAAATTGGTGTGGCTCTATCCCAGGCACAGGGAAGTTCCTCTGCCATTATGGTAGCTGGATGAAATGAGCTACATCATGCAAAAGCCGAGCGTTGCCGCTCAGGAGCCTTGCAATTGTTGGGGGGCATTGAAGGCACGGGGCTGCGTGGAGTGTGTCTAGGAAATAGGGGAGTTGGGACGAGATGGAGACGAACGGCGGAGATGGAGAAAATGGTTTCCCCTTCAACACCATCAGAAATCTGGCATTATCTCTGTGGATGCCAAGACAATTCAAGTTTCAAGGTGAGATCAATGGATTTTGTTAACAATGCGATCAAAGGATATGGTACAGTGGTGAGTAAATGAAGCTGAGATACAGATCAGCTATTAGAAAATGAGGGAACAGGCTTGAGGAGCCAAATTGATTATTCCTGTTCCTACATTCAGTGAAGTGGTTCTGCTAGCATGATTTGCACTGCTGTATCATCAATAGTTTCTTCAAGCTGTGCCCAGAAATCAAATATCCTTACCTTAACAAAAACATTGAAGCCTCCCAAGAACTTATTTCATCAGCTCCAAAGTTGAATGCTACTGAATGAGGTTATATGTGGTAGTTTTATTGCACCAAAGCCCATATGAAGCACCTAAGCTTTATGTTACCATCACAACAAACCTAGGACTTTGGTACAAGCACCACAATTAATCCACTGCCCAAAAGTCTTTCACTCACTTGGATGCACTATATCAGCTCACTGGCTCTTCAGCTCTGGTACTTAGCTACAAATCCAGACCAGGCTGAGGGACTAAAAGTTCCCTCACTTATTTGTTATCACAGTGATATGTTTTTTTTAAGCATTAATTCAACGTTTGAAACAGTGGACAAGTGGCAGAATGGATTGTTGGCTGGCTTCAAGACAGTAAAGGTAGTTATTAAGATTGGCTGATGGTGAGAAGTGGTGCTCCACTCGGATCAGCTGGGTTCACAATGTGCATGACAAATTCGGACCGTGCAATCAAAATCACAATTTCTAAATTTGCATGACACCAAATTGTGGAGGTTAAAGTTAATTTATTAGTCACAAGTAAGGTTTACATTAACACTGCAATGAAGTTACTGTGAAATTCCTCCAGTCGCCACACTCCGGCACCTGTTTGGGTCAATGCACTAACCAGCACGTCTTTCAGACTGTGGGAGGAAACCGGAGCACCCGGAGGAAACCCATGCAGACAGAACGTGCAAACTCCACACAGACCTAAGCCGGGAATTGAACCCGGGTCCCAAGCACCGAGAGGCAGCAGTGCTAACCACTGTGTTACCGCACCTCCCCAGTCAGAAGGGCTGCAACAAATTACAGATGGACATTGGTAAATAATTAGGAACTTAAGTTAAACAGATAAACATGAGGTAGAACATTTTGGTGGGAAGAATAGGGATGTCACTTATTACATGGAAGGTGCAAGTCTAGGTAGGGTTGAGGAACAAAGGGATCTCGGAGTACGAGTGCATCAATCACAAAGTTGCACAACAGATTAGCAAGGCTATTAAAAAAAACTAGGCTTTATTTCTAGAGGGATAGAATTAAAAAGTAGGGAAGTTATGCTAAACCTGTATCGAATCTTGATTAGACCATGCTTGAAGTACTGCAAGCAGCTTTCAAACATCTTAACCCACATGAGTTGTTACAAATAAGTTTATAAGTTTTTTATGTTTTGGGACTTTGTTTAAGATAAAATGGAGTAAAGGGTCATGTTACTTGACAACAATCCTGGGTGTCTTGGTTACCAAGGGGACAATGAGGCTCAGACTGTAATCATAGAATCCCTACAGTGCAGAAGGAGGCCATTCAGCACATGGAATCTGCACTGACGCTCCAAAAAGAGCATCCTACCCAGGCCCTATCCCCGTAACCCCACTGATTTATTCTGCTAAACCCCCTAACCTACACATCTCGAGACACTAAGGGACAATTATAGCATAGCCAATCCACTGATTTACTGGGAAGAAAGTGCAAGATGTTCACACATGTAATCAATAACCAAACCAGCTGTTTAGTCTCCAAGTTTCACAGGGAGGTGTTAGGAATGTCTGGTTTTATAAACAGTTTACTTTGCTTATTTGATTCCAAGATAGAATGGTTTTGGAATTTATAAAATAGTTAATCAGCATTTCTACCTGACATACAAGGTAGCCATGATGTAGAGATGTTGGACTGGAGTGGGCACAGTAAGAAGTCTCACAACACCAGGTTAAAGTCCCAACAGGTTTATTTGGAATCACGAGCTTTCGGAGCGCTGCTCCTTCATTAGGTGAGTGGAAGGAGCCGAGGAAGAAGCAGCACTCCGAAAGCTCATGATTCCAAATAAACCTGTTGGACTCTAACCTCGTGTTGTGAGATTTCTTACTGGCTTATAAGGCCCATGCGATCCACATTGCCATGGAGATGGGCTTTGAGAGGGGAAGAGTCCATAGAAAGCCACTGTAGTATCAGCTTACGGATTAAGATATCCCTGAACCTCACAAAAACGTCTGCAAAAAGCTGAAAGACTGAATAGTCGCTATTGTTCATCACAAAATGCAGGTGGGAGCGCATGCTCAGATTGAAGAGACCAGGTTTGTGAGGATTTAAACAGGGTTGGAAGATTCACACAGCTTTGGCTAGAGGGCGGAATTTCCATGGTAACCTTCACCATGAAAGTCATTTAGGAATTAGAAGTTATCTGGCTGGAAAGAAAGAAAGCCATAGGCAGCTGAGCATAGCTTTGGACTGGTTCCTGGAGAATGAAATGTCCATTTAAGGGACAGAGTAAAGTATAACCATGGAGGGATATTATCAGTATTTTGAAAGTTAAATGGGGGATCTTCTCTGTTGTTTAGAGTGTAAGTTGCCTACTGAATTGTGGTTAGTCAATGTTGTTTTAGTTTATTACAGTGAAAGTCTTAAACTGTAAAATCTTGGCATGTGATCCTTCCAGTTAGTTACTGAAACTCAAATTTTTAAAAGTTATAGATCACTACAGGGATTGTACCAAGCAAACAGATTTCCCCAAACTAAATGTTTGATTCAAATAATAATTATTTAAAATTGGAATTCCAATAACTGCTTGAAACACCCGCTTTTAACGCACGCTTATCTGCAAAACACACCGATATGTTTAGCTTTGATTGGAAAAATAAATGTTGTAATGTTCAATTGGACCATTCATGATTTACTTCCAACATTCACATTTCATGGACACGAAATCCCGTTTTACCAACAGTTTGAATATTTTGAAGAGATGTTTAAAAAGACTAAAGGGAGGTTTAAGGTAGAAATTCCATTATGTGGACTAGATGTCTGAAAGTTCTACCACCAAATGAAGTACACCAAGAAGAGTGCACAAGAACTCAGAGTCAGAAGACTATCAGGCCCTGCTCAAAGATGCTACAGTGTAGGCTAAGGAAGAAATTGGAAATGAGTATAAGGATATTAACTTTGGTGCATTAGGAGGCAGTGGAGCTCAAGTCGATCCCAGTAAAAGCAGATGTTATGGCTCAGTAAAATCTTATCAATTGGTAGGATTTAGGTTAGATTTTTGGATAAGCAAGAGTTTGTATAAAGGAGGTGTTTAGGAGGCTGGTGTGGAGAGCAGTCAAAAAGCCTACTATGGAGCAGACAACAATGATTTTCCTTTGAAAAAGTCTCAAACATACAAAATTTGTAGAATGGTAGCAAGAGGTTATTTGTCAGTTTCCAGCTTCATTGGAATCAAACCAAAAAGATGCATGTGACTCATCTATGTTACCACTTTAATTATTTAACTTGAACTAATAATTGTTAATGGGCAATGCATAAAATATATTTTAGAAATGTTATACCTGCATGCATTTCATCTGTCAACTTTTTCCATTAGAATGGTATAAGCATATTCATAATTGGAACTGCTGGTACTTCTGTAAACTTGACACATCCCTAATTGAAAGCTGCTGCAGCCCCACTGGTAAAAAGATGTCATTACAGCAGAGGTCAGTTTATACCAACATCTTCGACGATAAATCTGGGCATGGAGTTTCTACTGAAAGTATATAAAAAGGATGCAATATGTGACTTTAAAATGGGGACTGAACTGCATTTACACACCCTGTTCCAAACATCCCCATCTTCTTAACTCCATTTCATTTGAAGACTATACATGATTCCTCATGTGCAATACCACAGGAGTTCAACAAGTACATTTTAAAAACTCAAGTTAAAAATTATATTCCATATAAGTGGACTGCATCAAGAGCAAACCTCAGCCAACACATGAGACACAAATCCTATACTATAGTTCATTGAGAAAAATATCCAGAAACTTAATTCACTGCAGCATTAATTTTGAAATTGTTCCATCATTTAAGCTTAGAGCCATCATAACATAAGTTTAAAATGGTAATCAAAAAGGCAAACACATTTTTAAGGTTTTATTAGTACCTGTTTAAGCAACTTTAAGATTCAGAAATGTTTCTGATGTTTGAAGTTTTGTGAAACTTTACAATACAGAACAATGCAACATCTGTTCTAAAATTAAAAGAAAAATAATCTGTTGCTGTTAATATTGAAGATTAATAGTAAAGAAACACTCCAGAACTACAGCAGTGAGGAAGACATAATGTAACATTCAACAACAGTGTAAATGAAACAAGTGCAGCGGCAACAAGACAATTTAAAGAAAGTGCTTAAGTAGATGAGAATTTCACCTCACGCTGCAATTCTTTTAAGAGTCTATGAATAGATTTCCTATAAGGGAACCTATGTGAAACAGACCCATACAGGGATGGGAGCATAGATCAATGCTGGGTTTGCTTTTTTTTCTAGTTTGTCTGTTAGGATTGAGAGTTTTGCCTCCCACTGTGTTTTCTAAACAAAATGCATAGATGGTAACACTACCCAGCCAGCGACAGATGATTGACTAGCCCAGTCTAATAATTCCTATTGCACTATAGGTTACTTAATTCAAATACAATTTTACAATAGCCTACAGTCCAGTAAATGTAGCTTTTGACAGAGGACATAAAGCAGCTTCAACCTTGGAATAATATCCAGCTTTTCCACATACTTAACCAAACTCCTGTGCAAGATTGGAAAATGCACCTTTTTGTACTATTATTGGATGGGGGAGCAAAGGAGAGAAAAGTAAAACAAACTGATTCAATTGATCTCTTAAGTGGCTACAGTTTCAAAAAGATTGGTTGAGGGTACTTCAGCCACATTATAACTGCCTCCTTTGATCACTGAATGAGTCAACCAAGTCAAATATTAAGACTGCTACCAAAGTAATCTTGCACTTAGCTTGTCTTCAGCTTAGACTTCCCAATAATGCAAGGGATGTTTCTTGAATGATGGATTACTCTCCCCACACACCCCCCCTCCCCCCACACAGAAAAGTCCAAAAGGAAAGAAATATACAGCCATGCTTGTATAAACAGAGCTGGAAATTGAATCGTACGCGGGATGATTTTTCCCCCTCTGTACTCTCAATCACACTGATAGAACATGGGTTGCCTTCAGCTGGCTCCTGCACGTGTCATTAAGTCATCCAGAGCTTTCTCCTGGTCATTGTTATGAAAAACAAGAGCTTCCTTAATATCGCCCCGTTCAAAGCCCATTTCTCTGAACTTAGACATGAGGTTAAGAAACTCCAGAGTCTGAAAGAGAAAATATAAGACACATAAATGGGGCTCTAACAGCATTCACTTCATAAAATTAACAGTGAAGGAGCATAGATCAATGCATTTTATTCTTGTTTGTCTGTTAAAATTGTGCTTTTTGTTCTCCATTGTATTTTTTAAACAAAATGAATAGGTGATAATACTACACAGTCAGTGACGGATGATGGACTAGCCCAGACTAATAATTCATAAGTTCATAAGATATAGGATCAGAATTAGGTCATTTGGCCCATCGTGTCCGCCCCACCATTTGATCATGGCTGATATGCTCCTCATCCCCATTTTCCTGCCTTCTTCCCTTCAACCCATTACCAATTAAAAATCTGTCTAACTCCTCAAATTTACTCACTGTCCCAGCATCCACCGCACTTTGGGGTAGTGAATTCCACAGATTCACAACCCTTTAGTCATAGAGTGCCGCAGGGATCGGTACTCGGGCCGCAACTATTTACCATTTATATAGATGATCTGGAGGAGGGGACGGAGTGTAGGGTAACGAAGTTTGCAGACGACACAAAGATAAGTAGAAAAGTGAATCGTGTGGAGGACGGAGAAGATCTGCAGAGAGATTTGGACAGGCTGAGTGAGTGGGCGAGGATATGGCAAATGGAGTATAACGTTGATAAATGCGAGGTTATACACTTTGGAGGAAATAATAACAAATGGGATTACTATCTCAATGGAAACAAATTAAAACATGCTACCGTGCAAAGGGACCTACCAGAAGGACGTGGAGGCTTTGGAGAGAGTACAGAGGAGGTTTACCAGGATGTTGCCTGATATGGAGGGGCTTAGTTATGAGGAGAGATTGGGGAAACTGGGGTTGTTCTCCCTGGAAAGACGGAGGATGAGGGGAGACTTAATAGAGGTGTATAAAATTATGAAAGGCATAGATAGGGTGAACGGTGGGAAGCTTTTCCCCGGGTCAATGGTGACGTTCACGAGGGGTCATAGGTTCAAGGTGAAGGGGGGGAGGTTTAACACAGATATCAGAAGGACATATTTTACACAGAGGGTCGTGGGGGCCTGGAATGTGTTGCCGGGCAAGGTGGTGGAGGCGGACACACTGGGAACGTTTAAGACTTATCTAGACAGCTATATGAACGGAGTGGGAATGGAGGGATACAAAAGAGTGGTCTAGTTTGGACCAGGGCGCGGCGCGGGCTAATTGTTCCTTGTTTCTCGTTTCAAGGCTTCATTCTATGATCTGCCAGTACAGAGCGAGACTGCGGATAGTTGGGAACCTGTCTCGGGGGCAGGGAATTCATATGGTGTTCGTGGAAGTGGAAATGACTAGGGTTGGGAAGCATTTTCCTATCAGGGCCGGTGTGATCTCCTGGACTCGTTTCGATCGCCTCAGGGGGTCGGAGAGGAATTTCCCAGATTTTTTTTTCCCCATATTGGCCCTGGGGTTTTCACTCTGGGTTTTCGCCTCTCCCTGGAGATCACATGGTCTGGAATGGGGGGGTGGGGGTGAGTGAATAGGTTGTGATGAACAAAGCATCGTAGCTGTGAGGGACAGCTCGGTGGATAGGATATTGGTATGTAGATAGGCTGGAAAATTGGGCGGGGATCCTGGATTCAGGATTCAATCCTGGACCAGGGAGCGGCGCGGGCTTGGAGGGCCGAAGGGCCTGTTCCTGTGCTGTATTGTTCTTTGTTCTTTGACCTGGGGGTCCTTGTGCATGAGGCGCAAAAGCCCAGTCTGCAGGTACAACAGGTGATCAAGAAGGCAAATGGGATGTTGGCCTATATCGCGAGGGGGAATATAAAAGCAGGGATGTCTTGATGCACCTGTACAGGGCATTGGTGAGGCCGCAGCTGGAATACTGTGTGCAGTATTGGTCCCCTTATATGAGGAAGGATATATTGGCATTGGAGGGAGTGCAGAGAAGGTTCACCAGGTTGATACCGGAGATGAGGGGTTTGGATTATGAGGAGAGGCTGAGGAGATTGGGTTTGTACTCGTTGGAGTTTAGAAGGATGAGGGGGGATCTTATGGAGACTTATAAGATAATGTGGGGGCTGGATAGGGTGGAGGCGGAGAGATTCTTTCCACTTAGTAAGGAAGTTAAAACTAGAGGACACAGCCTCAAAATAAAGGGGGGTCGGTTTAAGACAGAGTTGAGGAGGAACTTCTTCTCCCAGAGGGTGGTGAATCTCTGGAATTCTCTGCCCACTGAGGTGGTGGAGGCTACCTCGCCGAATATGTTTAAAGCGCGGATGGATGGATTCCTGATCGGTAAGGGAATTAAGGGTTATGGGGATTAGGCGGGTAAGTGGTACTGATCCACGTCAGATCAGCCATGATCTTATTGAATGGCGGGGCAGGCTCGAGGGGCTAGATGGCCTACTCCTGCTCCTATTTCTTATGTTCTTATGTAGAGGTTTACAGCATGGAAACAGGCCCTTTGGCCCAACTTGTCCATGCCGCCCTTTTTTAAACCCCTAAGCTAATCCCAATTGCCCATATCCCTCTATACCCATTTTACCCATGTAACTGTCCAAATGCTTTTTAAAAGACAAAATTGTACCCGCCTCTACTACTACCTCTGGCAGCTTTGTGAGAATTAGTTTCTCTTCAACTCTGTTTTAAATTTGCTACCCCTTATTCTAAGACTATGACCTCTCGTCCTAGAATACCCCACCAGCGGAAATATCCACTCCATGTCTACTTTATCCATACCTTTTATCATTTTGTACACCTCAATTTGATGTCCCCTCATTCTTCTAAATTCCACAGATTTTTCCCCCTCTGTATTCTTAATCAAGCCTAAACTGTTCAATCTCTCTTAATATGACAAACCCCTCATCTCTGGAATCAATCCAGTGAACCTCCTCTGAACTGCTTCCAATGCCACTACATCTTTCCTCAAATAAGGGGAGCAAAACTGTGCACAATACTCCAGGCCTTGTATAGTTGCAACAATACTTCCTTACCTTTATATTCTATTTCTTTAGATATAAATACCAACATTCCATTCACTTTCTTTACTATCTGTTGTACCTGCATGCTAGTTTTCTGCGACTCATGAACGAGGGCATCCAGATCCCTCTGCACCGAAGCACCCCAAAGTCTCTCCCTATTTAGATAATAAGTTGCCTTCCCATTTTTCCAACCAAAATGCATGACCTCACACTTATCCACATTAAACTCCATCTGCCACATTTTGGCTCACACTCCTAACCTATCTATATCCATTTGTAAGGTTCTTATTTCTTCATTGTAACTTACTGTCCCGCCTATTTTAATGTCATCTGCAAATTTGGCTATGGAGCCTTCTGTCCCTGTAGCTTGTCCCTGTATATATATATATATACATATCCCTGTATATATGACTCTATCCAAGTCATTAATATAGATTGTAAACAGCTGGGACCCAAGGACCGAACCCTATGGCACCCCACTAGTTACTTCTTGCCATCCAGAAAAAAAACATTTATCCCAACTCTGTTTTCTGTCCATCATCCAGTCACCTATCCAAGCTGATAAATTACCCCTAATCCCAAGTGACCTAATCTTGTGAATTAACCTTTTATGCAACACCTTATCAAACGCCTTTCCAAAGTCCAGATATACTATATCTACAGGATCTCCATTATCCACTTCGCTTGTCACATCCTCAAAGAACTCTTGCAAATTAGTCAAACATGATTTGCCTTTCATAAAACCATGCTGACTCTGATGGATAGCGTTTTGACTTTCCAAATGTCTTGATATTGCTTCCTTGATAATTGATTCTGACACTTTCCCAACAACAGATGTTAAACTAAATGGTTGTAATTTCCCACATTTTGCCTTCCTCCCTTTTTGAATAAAGGTATTACATTAGCATTTTTCCAATCCACTGGAACTTTTCCTATGTCCAGGAAATTTTGAAATATTATAACCAATGGATCCACCATCTCTGCCACCACTTCCTTTAATACCATAGGAGGTAAGCCATCAGGCCCAGGGGAGTTATCTGCCCGCAATCCCAATAGTTACTGAGTACCTTTTCCCTATCGATGTTGATTGTTCTAAGTACTACCCTTTCTATTACCTCTGACTTGCCTGTTCCTATAGGAATGGTACTGGTGTCCTCCACCGTGAAAACTGAGGCAAAGTATTGATTTAACATCTCTGCCATTTCAGTGTTCCCCACTATTAACTCTCCGGTTTCAACTTCCAAGGGACCAACATTCACCCCAGTGACTCTCTTCCCTTTTATATACCTAAAGCAGCTTTTGCTATTCTTCTTGATATTTTGCGCTAGTTTTCTTTCGTAATTTACCTTAGCACTTTTTATTACTTTTTTAGCATCCCTTTGTTTATGTTTGAAAGTTTCACAATCTTCTAGCCTGCCACTGGCCTTTGCAATATGGTATACCTTAGTTTTTGTGTTTATTGTCCTTGACCTCCTTGTTTAGCCTTGGATGCTTTTTACCCCCCTTACCATCTTTTTTCCTCACTGCGATATATTTTAGTTGTGAGGACTTGGGTATCTCCTTAAACAACTGCCACTGCTCATCCGCTGTCCTACCTTTTAGCCTTCCTGCCCTCAGGCCAAATGTGTCCTCATGCCTATTGGATTTTTAGTGATTATAGAAAATGTTGGATCAATGAGATGAAGAATGTGCTTCTTAATATTTAGAAAAAGGTTCATTATCCTCAAGCAAGCTTTTTCATATGATGCATACATATTCTCTGAATCAATGTAAAGATGCTACTAACAAAAAAGTAACATTCTAAGTCGAGTCTCTCTACGCAACACACACTAATGAATTAATGAATGGCTCAAAGCAAGTGACCTACCTCTTGGCCTCTGCTCATTCAATGTTGCTCTGAAACTGACTGACTTTAAATTAGACTCGATCTTTAAGGTTACAAGAACTGCAGAGGCAAGACTAGAGCTTGAAATATTGATACAAATTGTTCAATGGGCTTTTTTATGTTCCCTTTCCCCACCTGAACCAAATCACTTCATTACAAAAACAGCTTGCAATCATATCGTACATGAGACACTAAAAAGTCCTAAGAGGTTCACAAGAGTTTATGCCCAATGATCAAAACCTTGTTCAAAGGGGCAGTTTATAAAAGGAGAATCTAAAAAGGTGAAGAGAAGTTGAAAAGGTTTCTGAAGGAAATTTCAGAGTTTAGGGTCCAGGCCACCAACACTACAGTGCTTAAAATTGAGTGTGCCCAAAAGAATTGGAGAAGATTACAGAGAGAGAGTGACAGACTATGGGGAGGACTTGAAAACAAGGGTGAGAATTTTAAAGTTGACCATGAACAAATCAAATACAGATGCGATAGGTGAATGGGACTTGAAGCAAGTTAGGACACAGGTAGCAGCTGAGATAAAGTTTATGGAAGATGCAAGAGAGCCTAGCTAGAACACTGGAATTGTTCAGTTTAGACGTAACAAAGGAATGCATGAGGTTTTCAGCAACACACGAGTTGAGGCAGCAGCAGGGTCACAGACAATGCTAGGAGGTAGAAGTAGGTGGCATTGGTGTTAGCTATACTTCAATGATAGCGTTCTTGTTTCTGAGTCAGAAGATTGTGGGCTCAAGTGCCAGTCCAGTATGAACTGTGACACTTGAATGCACCCATCGATAAAACAGATTATCTGGTCATTTATCACACGACTGTTTGTGAAAACTTGTGCAAATTGGCCGCCATATTTTCCTTAAACAGTAACTATACTTTTAAAGTATTGCATTAGTTGTAAATTGCTTTGGGACATTCTGACATCATGAAAATCCACTCAGATCTTCCATTATTTTACTCAAATTATCCTTTCCTCCAATGTAAGTTACTCCACTCTTATTTCCGTTTGTATCTCGCATCAATGTCAGTTGTAAGATAGTCATGGGATTTCAGTCTCCAAAATTGAGGCTATCCAATGGTCTGAACCTCCCCTACAGTATGCTGAGCATTCACAACACAAACATTACAGCTTCACTCTTTTCTCTAGTCCAACTGTACTCAGACTCATCGGTGTATCAGCACTGTTCCCTAAAACATCCTATGCAGTTCCCAACCCCACAACTTGAGACAATGTCGGTCAACATCTGTTCCTACTCCTCGTGTGTTGTTGCCCCATTTTAAAAGTTATATTGCACTCCTTAAATTCTATATCCAGCCCCTGCAATCTTTTCAATTAGAATCCTGTCTCTAAATTTATCTCTAAGTGACAGTAATTCTATTAGTTTTAAAATAGTTATGGAAAAGGATCGATCTGGTCCACAAATTAAAGTTCTAAATTGGGGCAAGGCCAATTTTGATGGTATTAGACAGGAACTTTCAAAAGTTGATGGGGGAAGCTGTTCGCAGGTAAAGGAATGTCTGACAAGTGGGAGTCTTTTAAAAGCGAGATAACAAGAGTTGAGGTCCAGCATGTTCCTGTTAGTGTGAAGAGCAAGACTGGTAAGAGTAGGGAACACTGGATGACTAGAGATATTGAGGTTCTGATCAATAAAAAGGAAGCATATGTCAAGTATAGGCAGCTGGAGTCAAATGAATCCCTTGAAGAATATAGGGGGTGTAGGATTTCACTTAAAAGAGAACAAAAGAGATAGCTTTGGCAGATAAGCTAATGAAGAATCCAAAGAGATTCTACAAGTACATTAAGGGCAAAAGAGTAACTAGGAAGAGACTAGGGCTCCTTAAAGATCAACAAGGTTGTCTATGTGTGGAGCCACAGTGGTGAGATATTAAACGAATATTTCTTGTCAGTATCATGGAGAAAGACATAAAAGCTAGGGAACTCGGGGAAGTAACCAGTGGTGTCTTGAAAAGCACAGAAATTTAAATTACATGAACATCTGGTTACTCAATTGTATTTTAGTTGTTCATAGGAAATCAAAGCCAAACGCACAAGAATTGCCAAGTAAAACAGATCAGAAATAGATAACATACTTAGAAATCATAGAAACCCTACAGTGCAGAAGGAGGCCATTCGGCCCATCGAGTCTGCACCGACCACAGTCTCACCCAGGCCCAACCCCCACATATTTACCCGCTAATCCCTCTAACCTACGCATCTCAGGACTCTAAGGGGCAATTTTTTTTTTTAACCTGGCCAATCAGCCTAACCCGCACATCTTTGGACTGTGGGAGGAAACCGGAGCACCCGGAGGAAACCCACGCAGACACGAGGAGAATGTGTAAACTCCACACAGACAGTGACCCAAGCCGGGAATCGAACCCAGGTCCCTGGAGCTGTGAAGCAGCAGTGCTAACACTGTGCTACCGTGCCGCCCCAGTTTGGATACATTCCATTTGTTTGAATTCTGTATTATTTTCTGATGTATTTTATATGTATAATATAAAAATAAAATGTGCTTTATATCACTGTATTCTACTGACAGATTCAATGACAAGGTGATTTAAGATCAACATTGCCAACATTGGGGCAGCACGGTGGCACAGTGGTTAGCACTGCTGCCTCACAGCTCCAGGGACATGGGTTCAATTCCTGGCTTGGGTCACTGTCTGTGTGGAGTCTGCACGTTCTCCCCGCATCTGCGTGGGTTGCCTCCAGGTGCTCTGGTTTCCTCCCACACTCCAAAGATGTGCAGGTTAGGTTGATTGTCCTTTAGTGTCCTGGGGTGTGTAGGTTAGAGGGATTAGCGGGGTAAATATGTGGGATCGCGGAGATAGGGCCTAGGTGGAATTGTTGTCGGTGCAGACTCGATGGGCCGAATGGCCTCCTTCTTAGGGATTCTATGGTTGACAAGCAGTATTTATCACCTATTCCTCATTACATTACCCTGTCAACATTGACTCAATCAGGTAGTAAGGATGAGGTGAGGATTACAAGCGGATCAGACCAAAGAGTGAGGGCAGGTTCCCTTTCATGTTCGTTTTTCTGATGTAATTCCATAAATTACTAAATGTATTGGATTCTGTATTACGGCTTGTGAGGATGGGAATTGACCTCTCAGTCTGAGTGACAAGTCCAGTCCCATAACCATTTGGCTGCTATACCAGCAAATAATCTATATGCATTTATCCAAGGTTTCTGTTTATGTAATGCAGATAAATTCAATATTAAACATGAAAGATAGACACACAGTTCATGTAATACATTGACTCACTTTTGGCTCTGAACACTGATACATCTCCAGGCCTTCCTCGACTAGTGCTGGTTCAAAGCCCTGTTCACAGAGTCGTCCATGGACAAACAAGTAATCAAGCACCTGAAATGTTTAAATATAGGTTTCAGGAATACTGATCAAACTGACCCTCTTTTGAGAAGCACACCATAATAACATGGTAGAAAGTTTTGTTTTCTTATAGGAGCTGAAATGTGTTGATCATAATACATGAGCGGAAGTTATGCATTCAGATCAACGACAGATAGATTTACTAACACTCCTAATATTCAGAACCACTAAATTGTTACGGCACAGAAAGAGGCCATTTTGGCCCACCATGTTTGCATCAGCTCTCCAAACGAGATTAACATTTTCATTCTTCGTTTTGGTAATTACCATATCTTCTACATTCAAAGTATTCTAAAAGGAGGCAACTGTTAAAAGACCCATAAAGCTCAACTTCTTTTCAATGGAGATAGATTTTTAAAATATTAAAAAGCATGAACAGATACATTCCTTAACTGCTTTACAAGAATAAATACAAATAGGCATACATTCTCCAGAAATGGAGCATAGGCATATCAAATTAGTTTGTTTTTGATTAACTGATAACTTGCCAGAGTAGAATGGTGTCCTTGTAATGATTTACTATCTCTCATAAATCTCCATAATCACTAGCTTTCTGAAGTAAATACGGGTTATCCCGGGGCTTTATTGTTTTGGAGCCTTCTGAAGCCAATATAGGATTTCCAGCTCAATTATATCAAAGTCAATAATTTTACCTGGAATATACTGGGTAACTAAATTGGTTGCATCATCCTTGTAAACAATCGGAAGTAGTCACTCAAACAGTTTATTATCCTCTTTAGAATCCCTACAGTGCAGAAGGAGGCCATTCTGCCCATCAAGCCTGCTCTCCGACAGAGCATCCCACCTGGAATCCCTGTACCTCCACATATTTACCCTACTAATCCCACTAACCTGTATATCTTGGGACATTAAGGAACAATTTAACATGGCCAGTCCACCTAACCTACACATCTTTGGACTGTGGGAAGAGACAAGAGCACCTGGAGAAAACCCAAGCAGACATGGGGAGAACATGCAAACTCCACACAAACATTCACCCAAGGCTGAAATTAAACCAGGTCCCTGGCGTCATGAGACAGCAGTGCTAATCAGTGTGCCACTGTGCCATCCTATCCTGTGCTCATCTTGTTTTGAACCAGTTTGCAGCTGTATGACTTTCACTACTCCCCTAAATGGCCATGACTACTGAAATACAGAAAGAATTTCTCACCGTTATATCTTGTGTCTGTGGGTAATTTTTTTCTAGGAATCTCTGCCTCTGACCACTTATTAATGGTGTGGAGATGCCGGCGTTGGACTGGGGTAAACACAGTAAGCAGTCTCACAACACCAGGTTAAAGTCCAACAGGTTTATTTGGTAGCACAAGCCACAAGCTTTCGGAGCGCGGCCCTTCATCGGGTGAGTGGGAGTTCTGTTCACAAACAGGGCATAAAAGTTAATATAAGGGCATATAAACAGGGCACAGGGTTTGTGTCTTTATATGCCCTGTTTGTGAACAGAACTCCCACTCACCTGATGAAGGGGCAACGCTCCGAAAGCTAGTGGCTTGTGCTACCAAATAAACCTGTTGGACTTTAACCTGGTGTTGCGAGACTTCTTACTTATTAATGGCCCAGATATTGTCATTAGACAAAGGACAACAAAACAAAAACTGCCCACAAAGACCTAGTGATATCGGTGGCATGCATTTCACCTTTCCCAATATTAATTACATTCTGGTTATAGGGCATCTGTGCTATCCAGCAACAGCATTGTCATCAAAAAGGCAAAGCAGCCAATGAGAATGAAAAATTCTTTCAGACAGCAAAGCAGATTTTAATAATTCACTTTTTAATACTTTTACAGAAAGGAAAAGGAAGATTAGGACGTACACGCAATTGAAGTAGAAGCTGCAATATCAAACAAACTTTAAACAATTTTTTTTATATTTTAAAAATCTATGGAACTTATGAAATGGAGATAATTGACTTCTGGCTCACATTTTAAAAAAGATTCAGAGTCTGAGAGTTTTTTTAGCAGTAATTATGACTTTAGGTATGTTGTTAAAAGCCCAGTAGTCACATCTTATTCAACAAGTTTTCACTTTTTCAAAGATTTTTACAGTGGGAAGTGTGTAAAAAGTGGAAATCCACATCAATTCAGTGATTTCTTATTGATTTACATCTGCAAAGATTTCAACAGCACACCCTGTGGAGGAACGGGGAAATCAATGACACCAGCTTCTGAATTTCTGCATTTAACCATGTCTGAGCACTCTCAGCCCCTGTGATCACCTCTGATCTGCATTCAGGGTCAGCGGGCCCAACTCTATTCTGTATCTGCAACCCCTGGAATGAAAATCGCGCCATTCAGGTCACTTTTTCTGGAGGCAGGTATACCAAGCCAAAAAATATCCTGACTCGTGTTACCCATCTCCAAGATGAAAACCCAGCCCTACAGACTTGTCAGTCTAACATCTGGTATGGGGAAGTTACTGGAATCTATACCTAAGCACTTGTGACATTTGAACTGCTTAGAGAGCACCAACATGGATTTTTAGGTCAAGACTAACAAACCTATTTAATTTTCTGATGAAGTAACTAAAGTAGTAGATAGGACAAAGTCTATGGATATAGTTTATATTGACTTCCAGAAGGCATTCAAAAAGATTCCGCATAAAAGAATTTAGCTAAAATTAAAGTGATGGAATTGAAGGCAAATTATTGACCTAGTTAGGAAGTAGAAAACAGAAAATATGGATTAATGGGTCTGCACTTGAACTGGAAGGAAGTGACCACAGGTGCCCCATTAGGTTGGCCTGGGGCCTTAACTATTCATTACATTTTTGATAATTTAGAAAAACATAAGATAGATCACAGTACTTTTTAAAATTGTGAAAAGTTAGGAAGTGGAAGGATAAACATTGGCCTGAACACCAGGGATTATTCCCCTGTTCTTCTTCAAAATTAGTGCCATGGGATTGTTCACATCCACCCGAGCAGGAAGGTTGTTTAATGTCTCATCCAAAGGATAACATCTCTGTCAATGCAATGCTCACTCAGTACTGCACCAGAGTGCCAGCCTTGCTTTTTGTGCTCAAACCCTGGAGTGGGACTTGAACCCAGAATATTGTGACTCAAAGGCGAGAATGCTATCAACTGAGCAACAGGAGTGTTAATACAAATTCACCAAAATGTTACCATGGCTGCTAAGTTTAAATCATGAGGAGAAATTGCATCATTTCAGCTTGCATTCCCTTGCAGAGCTGAAATGGGGTGATTTTATTGAGGTTTTTAGGATTTTAAAAAGGAATTAAGGAGACATTTCTACTGCCAGGGGAGTCTGGGCCAAGGAGACATAACTGTAAACGCAGAGCCAGGCCATTCAGGTGGGAAGTCAGGAAACACCTCTTCATGCAGAGTGATAGAATCATAGAAACCCTACAGTACAGAAAGAGGCCATTCGGCCCATTGAGTCTGCACCGACCACAATCCCACCCAGGCCCCACCCCCATATCCCTACATATATTTTACCCACTAATCCCTCTAACCTACGCATCTCAGGACACCAAGGGGCAATTTTTAACCTGGCCAATCAACCTAACCCGCACATCTTTGGACTGTGGGAGGAAACCAGAGTACCCGGAGGAAACCCACGCAGATACGAGGAGAATGTGCAAACTCCACACAGACAGTGACCCAAGCTGGGAATCGAACCCAGGTCCCTGGAGCTGTGAAGCAGCAGTGCTAACCACTGTGCTACCGTGCCGCCCTGATAGTGATAGAAATGAATAGCTCCCACCCTCTAAACACAGGATATGCTAGTCCAATTGATCATTTTAAATCTGAGATTTGACCCTTGGCAAGCAAAAACTTAAAAACAAGAGATATGGAGCCAAGGCAGGTCAATGGAGTTGGGATACAGATCAGCAACAATCTCATTGATTGACAGAAGAGGGTCAAGAGGCTGAATGGCCTACTCATGTTCCTATGTTTCAAACTAGAGACAGATATAGAAACGATTAAGAGATATGATGAGAGATTGCCAAAATTCTGGAAGGTTTTCATAAAATACACAGAAAACCAATTCTACTGATCAATGGTAATAGGCATACATTTATGATCATTGTCAAAAGAATAAAGGGAGATGTTTGAAGATCCTTTGGCAATATGGAGTGGGCAAAAACACCACCACAGATATTAATTGGTGTGAAAAGTATTTCCTAACATCAATCCTAAACTTGTCTTTTAACAGTTTGTATTCATGCTCTAAAGCACTAAGGTTTAACCAAATAGTTCAGAATTAACCTTTTCCATTTTAGTGTCTTAAACGGCTTTATAAAGGTCCTTTTCTCCTTCACCTTTTCATGCTGAAGGATTGAAGTCTTTCCAAACAATTTCTCACTATTCAGACTTGACATAGAGGTCAGTCCCGAACTGACCAGGATTCGAGCCTTTCCCATGTACCTTGATGATCAGAACTGAGTGCAGTGTTCAAAGTGCAACACTGCACTACACAGCTTTAACATACCAGCTTCGTTCCTAACCTCCACTGACCTGACAACATACCCAAACATCCAGTATGTTCCGCAATGACTGGACATTAATATATGCTTCATCAAATTTACCTAGAACATTGTGAAATGCTGCTGCTGGAATCTGCACATTTAAACACCTTCCTCAACAGTCAGTTCAGCTCCATTATCGTGAACTTTCTTGTAGAAATTTACTAGCACAACTTTACACTCAAGTTGACGCAAATCTTATTTTTTTTAGGGGGCAAATGGGATCAAAGGTTATGGGGAAAAAGCAGGATTAGGCTATTGAGTTGGATGATCAGCCTTGATCATAATGAATGGTGGAGCAGACTCGAAGGGCCAAATGGCCTCCTCCTGCTCCTATCTTCTATGTTTCTATGTTTCAAATTCTAATTTTTTCTAATGTGTTTCAAATCACTGCTGGCTACTTCTGAGATCGAACTTTGATCAAGTTGATGTGAACATGACATAGTTTTCAGTGGTCCATTATTAAAATCATTAACAGCATGATTTATATGTTAGATTGGTTTGAACAAACAAGATTTTCTTCATTCGTGTAACCACTAAGGCACTAACCTTTTAATTTGATGCAATGAATACTGTTCAATTGCATTTCAATTTAGTGAGCAATTATTCCTGAAATTAGTGATCATAATTCTGCAGCATGTGCAGTACCAGTTTCAAGTGTTTTCTTTAAATTAAGCTATTCCATCAAATCAACTTATTTTATTGTTACTTACACTACTTTTGCATTGATTAAAAGCAGTTTTGGCATTGCATAGACACAAGCTGCATTATATAACTCAATAGCAAAGTGAACCAGATCAAATTTTGGCGACCAGTCCAAAAACACTGAGGCAGAAGATTTTTTAAAATTATTTCGTTAGAAGTGGTTGCTGGCAAGGCCAGCATTTATTGCCCATCCCTAACTGCAGATCTGGAGTCATGTAGGCCAACTCAGGTAAGAATGGTGGATTCCCTTCCCCAAAGAATGTGAACCAGATGAATTTTTACAATGATCAATAATGGTTTCATGAAAGTTCCAATTATGAACAGACAATTGCCTAATTATTTCTCGCCTTCATCTGCACTGATTTTTAAGGGATACAATACGCTTCAATACAGTTGCTTTAAGAAATATTTTATACAAACAGAAAAGACCCAAAAGATATTATTTCTAACTCTCTCAGTGCTGATCAAACCACTTGGTCTTTTGGCAGCAAGGTATCAACCCAAAGCAAAGAGATATTCATAACCGATCCTCCCTATTCACCTCTCTCAGAAACATGTCTACAAGACTTAATTGAGCGAAGTGAATAACCTTTAAAAATGGAAAATTCCAACTTCTAACATAAAGGAAAGCGAAGTGCAGTAAAAAAATTCATTACTCTGTAGCGTGATTAGCTAAGTTCAGTTAAATCTTATCTTTTTAATATATTTATCCTTTCATGAGATGAGGGCATCGCTGCCAAGCCCAGCATTTGTTACCCATCCCTAATTGCCCATGATACGAGTGGCTTACTAGGCCATTTCAGAGGGAAGTTAATGGTCAACCACATGTAATCATGAGGTGGAGATGCCGGCGTTGGACTGGGGTAAACACAGTAAGAAGTTTAACAACACCAGGTTAAAGTCCAACAGGTTTATTTGGTAGCAAAAGCCACACAAGCTTTCGGAGCTCCAAGCCCCTTCTTCAGGTGAGTGACCTGAAGTGCCCCTTCTTCAGGTGACTCACTGAAGAAGGGGTTTGGAGCTCCGAAAGCTTGTGTGGCTTTTGCTACCAAATAAACCTGTTGGACTTTAACCTGGTGTTGTTAAACTTCTTACTGTGTCAACCACATGTAAGCCAGATCAGATAAGGGCAACATATTTTCTTCCCTAAAGGACACCGGTAAATCTGAAGGGTCTTTACAACAATCAATGATAGTTCCATGGACATCAGCTTTCAATTCCAGACTTTATTAATTGGATTTAAATTCCACCAGCTATAGTGGGATTTGAACTCATGTCCCCAGAGGATTTGTCTGGGCCTCTGGATTACTAGACCAGTGACATGACCACTTTGTGACCTTCTCCCCCAATATGACCGATCATCCAACAAAATGATCCTTGGATCTATAAAAATGTTTTGAAGGATGCAAGTTTACATCAAGCATGGGTCTAAAATTTGTACCACACTGAATGTTATTTAATATATACACCTTTACCTGTTCTAGGTTTTCTCCTCGTTTCTGCATGGCTTTTATTACTTTCTCACAGGAGTATCCCATACTAACTATTGTATCTGCACACTGTCTCTCACTTGGAGTCAATGCTTGAAGTGGATCAACACATTCTGATCTCTTTGATGCATCTCTGTTGGTTATGGTGATTTTTTCTGCAGCAGGTTGGTTTCCACAATTAACCTATTTAGAAGACATTGACATTTAGGAAACATAATTTAAATACAAGTTTAAATAAATGGCGTTCATTTATTTAATGTAGAAAATTGCAATAAATTTCTCAGGACATCTTCAAAATTAAAATTTAAGAGGAAATATACATTAATCAGATAGCACAGAATAAAAAGCCTTTATTTAGATAACAATTTGAATTGGAATTCTTTAACCTGAATTAAATTCACAAACAGTAAAGCTAATAAAATGTTCATATTTCACAAGTAAGATTGAACTTTCCTTAAATAAAATGCCTTAACCTCAGCCTGAAAAGAACATTCTAATTAAACAGGTATTTCTATTTGCCACAATGAACAAAATTGTCAAAATTATCAGCAATGTTGTACTATAAACTAGGGTTTTAATGCACTTGGCAGAAAGAACAGTGCCTAACACAGTAATGCACTAACCTTGCTTTTAGGGTAAGAGGTAGCAGATTTAAAACGGAGACGAGGAGAAATTATTTCTCTGAAAGGGTTGAGAATCTGTGGAATTCACTACCCCAGAGCATGGTGGATGCCAGAACGTTTGAGTAAATTTAAGGAAGAGGTGGACAGATTTTTAATTAGCAAGGATTTGAAGGTCTATGGTGAAAGGGTAGGAGAGTGGAGGTGAGGGCAAGACGAAATCAGCCGTGATCATATTAAATGGCAGAGCAGACTCGAGGGGCTGAATTGCCTCCTGCTCTCAGTTTTTATGATTCATGCACAATTTCCAACTGTTAAACATTATATTGCACCAACGAGAGACGGCTTAGCAGCCTCTAGAATGCTGGTCGGAGCTGAAAACCCAACAGGGATCAGCTGTTTAAAATTATTATTAAAGCACGAAACGAGATACAGCTGGTCACCAGTGGGTTTATTGTAACTTGAAAAGTTCAGGTCAGTTTTGCACCAGATATTTTATGCTGTAATGAAAGCATATCCTTGCTAATGAAACTTTCAGCTGGCTTGGTGAATTGTAGTCACTGCTCTTTTGTCAGTTTTATACTGCAGTAGAGTAGAGGCAGTGCCAAAACAAAAATCAAACAGGTATTTAAGAACAGACATAATAATAAGGGGCCTATGCCCCCAAACAACAGATTGTTTGATAGGGTCTGATAATTTGGTGTTGTTCAGTTTAAACCTTTACCAAATACCGGAAACAATTTCTATCCAAAACCTTGATGATGCACTTAAAACATCTATTGCCATGAGATGGTAAGTAAACAGTCAAATAATTTGAGGAACGCCACTATAACAATAAAAAAAGTTACACCTTCAGCCAGACTAAATGACAAACGAAGATAAGAATAATGAAGCAATCATTTTCAAAACTTTTAATTAGGAAACATTTCAGGATTCATTTTTATTGGTGTACTAATAAAAAAGCAGAGTCAAATAACAGAATGCAATAAAGGTGACCATCTCCCACTGCGTGACCATGGTGCCCATACATATGGTGAAAGTAATTACCTTGCTTTATGTCATGTCCCTGTTCAAAGGTACATCCTTTGTATTTACTGATTAAACAAGAAGCTGAGATCTTTATCCAAATTCTCTTTCAGTTCTAAAACTTAACCACTTCTAAAAGTGTTCCTATTCTAAAATCTCCATAACAACATAATTTTACACTACTTCACATGATATTACAAAATAATTAGAACAGCATTTGGAGAGAGTGAGGGCAAAAGCAATGGAAAGGAAAGAAGGAAAAAATATATATAGACACTTTTCAGATCTCAGGACACTTCAAGCATCTTATAGTTAGTGAAGCACTTTTTGAAATGTAGTTACTATTGTAGTGTACAAAAACACAACATCAAGGTGCATGTCGCAAATTCCCACAAAAGCATTAAATAAATAATCAGATTTTCTACTTTAATGTGATGTTGGTTGAGGGATAATTATTGGTCAGGACATGGGAGAATTCCACTGCTCTTCTTTGAGCAGTGCCATAAATGTCTCAGATCCAGCAAGAGGGTTGGCAGACATATTGGTTTAATGTTTCAACTAACAGACAGCACCTCGGACAGTGGAGCACTCCCTCCCTATTGCACTGGAATGTCAGAGTAGATTATATGCTAAATCTCTGGAGTGCAGTTTGAACCTACATTCTCTGACCCGAAGCCACAGTGTTACTGCTGAATTATGACTGATTTATAGTGGATATTACTGTCCAATATTCCATCTGAACTATGCAAGTGTGCGGCCATGCTTGCACACTGAAATACACCATGCAGGGGACCAACACACAATGGTTCCTTTAAAATACGTGGAAGTACTCAACCATATGGCAATCTTAAAGGGGCTGCAAAGTGCAACAAACTGGCCCCTGCACAGTGAAGGGACATTAGAGGGAACATTAACTACAACCAGAATAACATTTGGCCAGTTATAAGCTGAATCTCCATGTTTATTTACCTCAATGTCTGTTATTTTCTACTAACAAGATTATGAGGGACATGATGTGGAGTTGCCGGTGTTGGACTGGAATAGGCACAGTAAGTAGTCTCACAACACCAGGTAAAAGTCCAACAGATTTATTTGGTAGCACGAGCTTTTGGAGCGTTGCCCCTTCATCAGGACAGAGTGAATAAGGAGGAGCTGTTCCCCTTAGTTGAAGGGTCAGTCACGAGGGGACATGGGTTCAAGATGAGGGGCAGGAGGTTTAGGGGGGATGTGAGGAAAATCTTTTTTACCAAGAGGATGGTGACAGTCTGGAATGTGCTGCCTGGGAGGGTGGTAGAGGTGGGTTGCCTCACATCCTTTAAAAAGTGACTGGATGAGCACTTGGCATGTCATAACATTCAGGGCTATGGGCCAAGTGCTGGCAGATGGGATTAGGTGGGGGTTAGAATCGCTACAGTGCAGAAGGGAGCCATTCAGCCCATCAAGTCTGCACCGACCACAATCCCACCCAGGCCCTATTCCCGTAACCCCACATATTTACCCTGCTAATCTCCCTGACACTAGGGTTAATTTAGCATGGCCAATCAACCTAACCCGCACATTTTTGGACTGTAGGAGGAAACCGGGGCAGACATGGGGAGAATGTGTAAATTCCACATGTGGAATGAAAGCTTGTGTGGCTTTTGCTACCAAATAAATCTGTTGGACTTTAACCTGGTGTTGTTAAACTTCTTACCAAATTCCACACAGTGACCTGCGGCCAGAATTGAACCTGGCGTTGTGAGGCAGCAGTGCCAACCACTGTGCCGACTTGATGGGCCGAATGGCCTCTTCCACACTCTATAATCCTAATAGTTTAAAACAGGGAATTACCATGAGTTTTAAAGCATTTTTTAAAAGTTTTTTGAAATGCAACCAAACAGGTTTGATTTTACCAATGTCTTCACATAGATTGGAGTAGGAATAGGTCATTCTACCTCTTGACTCTGTCTGCTATTCAGTAAGATCATGGTTGATCTTCTACCTCAATTTCATTTTTCTAATCTATTCCTGGATCCCTTGATACAAAAATACACCAATCTGTCTTGAATATATTCACTAACTGAGCAGCCGTAGCTCTCCAGCACAGAGAATTCCAGAGATTTACATTGCTGTGAAGAGATTTCTCCTCATCTCAATCCGAAATGGCTGACTCCCCTATTCTGAGACTATGAATCCCAGTTCGAGACTTTGCAGACTCACTATCCACACTGTCACCATCCACCACCCCCCCCCCGTCCCCCCCCCCAACAATTGTATGTGTCTAAATGGCTCAGTTTCTTAAACTCTAGAAATAATAGGCCTAATGCACTCAATTTCTTCTTAATGGATAGTTCTGTCATTCCAGGAATCAATCGCGTGAACATGTTGATCCTTGTAAAATAGGGTGACACGGTGGCACAGTGGTTAACAGTACTGCCTCACAGCGCCAGGAACCCAGGTTCAATTCCTGGCTTGGGCCACTGACTATGTGGGGTTTGCACGTTCTCCCCGTGTCTGCGTGGGTTTCCTCCGGGAGCTCTGGTTCACTCCCACAATCCAAAGATGTGCAGGTTAGGTGCATTGGCCATGCTATATTCTCCCTCAGTGTACCCGAACAGGCGCCGGAGTGTGGCAACCAGTGGATTTCCATATTAACTTCATTGCAATGTGAACATAAGCCTACTTGTGATGAATAAATATACTTTAAACTTTAAAATAAGGAAACCAAACTGCACGCAATTGGTTGAATGTTATGAGGCCTGCAAAAGCGTAATTAGAGATGGGTTGGGGGCTTCAAAAATGGCAGCAGGTGCAATACCCCTTACTTTCCTGCTGCCATGGCATTCTGCTCTTCCACCACAAAGCTAATTAAGACACTAAAAAGGCCAAATAACAGCCTCTTCCCACTGCCATTTTATTAATGGCAAGATCCCTCCACCACATGGGGAGATTGTTGAACCCTGGTGGCCTACCTGTGGTCTCTAGAGAGGGGGCCCACATAATTGGGCATTTGTGAAATATATATTGATCCCTATAGAAACACTCTGTCCTGGCCTCACCAACCTGATTGGTGCCAAATGACCTGGCCCCCTTTACCTTGTTTCGAGGGGGGCATTTCTCAGCTGGGTGCAGTTTCCAGAAGTGGCCACTGCGCCAAGTGGTCTTGCTGGAACTAATATGCCTTCCAATTGGCCAGCAGTTCCTGGAGACAAGTTCTCATACCTTAAAAAGGCGGAAGCTGTGATGGAAACACATCGGCTGTATTTTAGGCCTAAGCTCCACCCAGTACCCCCCACAAAGGGCTGAGGCAGCGCTGCCCTGGCTTTCCAGCCCATTGTCAGCCCAACTGACATCCCGATAAAATCCAGCCCAATACTCCAGGTATGCTCTCACCAGAGCCCCATCGAATTTCAGCAAGACTTCCCTTAATATTGTATATCAGCCCCCATGCAGTAAAGGTCAACATACTATTTGCTTTCCTAAGTGTGCTTCCATGTTAATTTCCTGTTTGTAGGATATGGGCTTTCAACAATTAACTAGATGTCAACCATTCAACTGCAACTGCAGCACTGGGGTGACACTGAGCAACAGAATCAATTTAGGTCAAATAAATAAATATATTTTAAACTACTGCCTAAATAGTTTATAATCAATTCCCAATGTTTTTTTAAATTACTGATTGTGTCCTGAAATCTATTCTGCTGCTTGGCTGAATAAACAGGGCATTCATGGCTTTGTTCCTTGTATACTGTAGTCTGGTTTACTTGCATAAAAGTCATATTGCATTAGGACCTTCTGTGATACCCTCCATGTGACACTGGGGAATTAAAAATGGGAAGAGGCGATGAGAGGAAAAGAGAGATAGTAATACCAGGGTACTTCGACTGCACAGCAGCCATTTGTTGTAAATTAATTTTGTGATCAAATGAATCTGTAAGCTTTTGAGTAACACACTTCACTACCAGATAGCGGAGGAGGCAATGAAGGCAGCGTGACAACTTTGCAACAATAAATTTTGGTAAATCAATGAAGAGCTTGTATCAACATCACTTATTTCATCCACCTGTTAACAATGATTTGTCGTACAAGTAAAGCAAGGTCAAACAAATACTTTTTTTCCACAGGTTAACAGGGTGAACCTTTTATTTCAATTGTATGCAAGGTAATTGGAAAATCATGTTAATAAAACTGTTGAAAATGAAGAAGCACACAAGTCTGTCACCAAGAATACCAGTTCTTTGATTTAACTGACATAACATATTTCACAAAAATCCATGTAAACCTGATCCAGAGCAGCCACAGTGTAATAAAATCTTTCATTAGTCATTCTGTCAAACCAATCAGACTTCAAAAATATTCCAAAGGGTGTATAATGGCGTAGGCACTTTCTATGCGTTTTGCAGGTCAAAATCAAAACAGGATAATTGGGGGGGGGAGGGGGGGATATAGCATTCTTAGTATGAGGCCCTTCATTTTAGTTTTACTATATTAAGTAGATTAGATTAAGGTAATTATAAAGTGCCTTTTTTTTTTGAGAATTCACAACTTGCCTGGAACAAAATATGCAACGGTATTATAAACTGTATAACCACAAATTAACCAAGTATTATAAGCTTAAACTGTGTATATAATATATATGTATTGTGCACCTTGGCCAACTTTGTTCTGAATGCAGCATGATGGGAAACACAGTGGTAGACAGGCCGAATTCTTTTAATACAATGAAGCATAGAAAGGCGGCTTCTGTTATCTGTTTTTGGACATGCGAAAGGCATGTTTAATAGGCTTGGTATTTAAGGAGTAAATTCATTCATGGGTAGTGAGGCTGGAGCAATCTCTCAAGCTGATAAAGGAGACCCCGGTTCCAGCAAAAGAGTGACTCCTTTCACCAATTAAAAATCACAGATGTTAACTATGACGTTGGTTACTCGTAATGATGTGGGTTAGGTTTTCTAGGTAAAGGGGAAGGAACCTACATGGGCAATAAGCTAATAATCTCCTGTTCCTGTTGACAGGTAGAATGTTATTGGCTATGGTAATAATGGGTAATGTTGTGATTGGGCCCTCCAGTCTGATTGACAAGACTGGGTGAAATGTTCAGAATAATATAAAAATTTTACCTTGCAATATTAGCTCAGAGAGGACAGTCAACCCTCACTGACTGTGTCTCTCTCCTGATGTATGCATTAGCAAATAAATTCCTTTTCGTTCTTTAACTATACACTGTCTTTCGCAGTCTATGTACTGGTTGAGTGAGGTTCAATATAGAGCACCCCAAGGGAAACCTGAGAAAATTTCTCTTACACCCTGTAACAACAACTATTTCCAAAACCTCCAGGATAGATACTATGTACAGATGAAAACTTAAAATTTATCAAACAGTGGTTCCCAATCCAACTGTTTTTGTCACCACCTAGGACATTATTTTTAGTAATAGGGTTGTTCTAATTTCACATTTTGCTAAAATCATTACAATGTGGCCTGAGCTGAAATGATAAATGTTTTAACAATCTCAGTTCTTCAAGTGTTCAGGAAAGAATAAATAATTTAAATGTATGAAACCAAACAATCATAACACGGCAGGATGCAATATGTACGGCTTAATGTGATTACGGAGGTAAGCAAAAGCAAGAAGGTGAGGAAGGAGTGACAAGGCGACAAAGATAGAGAGCAAAAGAGTCTGCCCAAGTTGCTATCGCCACCCACCACTCACATGGTTTCCTCCTTTTCTCCCTTATTTGTTTCCCTCAAAAGAGCTAGATTTATCTTCAAAATTCAACTTGCGCAAAGAAACTCCTCCTTTCTCTTCCCTACTCATGCCATAGCTTTTAGAAATTAGAATCTCAGGCACACAGATTAAAGCCATTCCTAAATGTCAATAAAACAGAGATTAAATAATTAACTGGTTTTAAAATTTAACTGGAATCGTTTCCATTGAAGCAACAGTATCTGGGGAAAAACACGTTTTCTCCCTTTCACCCTTACTTGTGATTCTCCCTCTTTCTCTCTCCAACCCCTCCTCAATGTCTGAGATCATTGAACACAAAGGAAATACTCTGTGCATGCAATCAGAACAGTATCAATTTTCTCTAAGTCACACTCAGACACATTTTTAAAAAGACATGAATTTTACTTCACTAAAGCTTTTAAAAATGTGTCCTTTAAATGATTTTGAAAACATTTTGAGTAGAAACTGCTAGAAGCTAACAAATAAATGCCTGATTGGCTCTGATGCACCTTGGGAAATTAGATATGGCACACATGGTCAGAATGAGTATTACAAATTCAGCTCATGGCATCAGAACTCTGGAAAAAAGGATTAGAAATAAGTCCAAGCTTTTGGGAAAGGTTGATAATTTGAAATAAATATTAATGAAAGCTCGCAACGTCGTAAATGAGTAATGTATATGGATTACAGTGCTGGTGTGATGCTAGTTACAGGGAGGGGAGGGGTGTATTTTTAGCGCAGATCGGGGCGCCATTTAAAGATGGTGCCCTGATCTATGTGGAAATGGTCTTGCCAGCTCTATCAGGCCTCGCCGCACCAGAGTGACACCGCAAACCACCGCTCCCAGATTCCCTATGCACTGAGTGCCAGAAAAAGTTTATTTTATTTATTAGTCACAAGTAAGGCTTACATTAACACTGCAATGAAGTTACTGTCAAATTCCCTTAGTCGCCACAGTCCGGCAGCACCTGTTCAGGTCAATGCACCTAACCAGCACGTCTTTCAGACTTTGGGAGGAAACCGGAGCACCCGGAGGAAATCCACACAGACATGCAGAACATGCAAACTCCACACAGACAGTGATCCAAGCCGGGAATCGAACCCGAGTCCCTCACGCTGTAAGGCAGCAGTGCTAACCACTGTGCCGCCCAAAATCTGGAGTGAAAACTCGGCTGTGCATCTGGAGAGATAAACGTCGGTTTTCAGTCTGAACCTGACACCCTGCCAGACTTTGGGAAAATTCCAACCCATGTCTTTAGAACCTGGGCCTCTGGATTCATAGTGACATCATCACAGTGCTACCATCTCCCCCTCAAATTATGAACATTTTACCAGATAAATGTCTGTAATATTTATTACAAATGTTGCTAGTTGACAATCCCTCATTTGTGTTTTGTTGATCAATATTCGTGTTTTTTTGGTAACAACTTGAATTTATATAACACATTTAATGTAGTAAAATGTCCCAAGTTGTTTCACAGCACTGTAATCTGACAGAGTGACATCAAGTCAAAAACAACATACAAAGACAGGTGACTAAAAGCTTGGTCAATTATATAAATTTTAAGGAGCATCTTAAAAGAGGCAAGAGAGAGATACATGGGTGGACAGGATTAGAGAGGGTGCGCTCAAGTTTAAGGCCTAGACAATTAAAGGTACGTCTCCCAATTTAGAGCCGAAGGATGTGAAGGATACACAAGGTGCCATTTTGGAGTTTTCAGATGGTTGCTGGTGATCTGGAACAAAAGGCAACCTGAGCTAGAGGTCCTTGGAAAAAGATGTTATCCTTATATCCAATGGAACACTATGTCTAAGTAGCCTAACTGTGTTAGCTGAGAACTGTGAAACCCACCTTCACCCTGCCAAGCATATTCCTTTCCTAAATGTTGAAGCAATGTGCTGTCCATTTTCAGAAGTATGATCACCCATTTGGCTCTTCAAAGCTGTCCTCCCCATTAAAGGGGCTGCCCAGTATCTTGTCATTCACTTACTAGGAAAGCCCAAAACAAAACCCAGTATGTCAGCTGGACAAAAACCTCTGGGTGACTGAGCAGGTTCCTAGTTCCTGAGAAACCACCCAGCTTGCTATCTCAGGGATTGCATTTATTAATCTCCTTATAAGGGCCCAGTGTGACCTTTACCTGGCCTGAAGCCTTGTTACCTGAAAGACTCATCGACTCCAATGTGGACTTATGGAATGGGAGAAAAGAATTCAAAGACAGCATGAGACCACGGTCAGATCAGCAATCCAAGGCACAGGGTGTCCCATCATATTGGTTGTAAATTTCAATATCCCATCATTATGAATGAATATATTAATGTAAATTCTATGTAAATACGTGGTTAAGGATTGCATCACTGAGGTACAGCAATCACAGACAGCAGGAAGCATTCACCACCACCAAAAAATGTGAATTTTCACAGTAGGATGTTAAGAGGAGATGGTGGGACAAAAGTTCACTCTGGAGTCACTGATTCTAACTTTCTGGTATAATGCACTGGAAATCTCAGAGTGGAGGAATGCTACTTTCTGCTGACAAGGAGCGTACAACCTATGTGCTCTATACAAGAGTGTACAACAAAAGTATGCTCACACAAATTATTACATACTTGAACAAACATAAAAATTAGTCTGAGGAATCTGCAACCAGAATTTAGGCAGTTAATTTGAAAACAACATCTTACCAGCTTTGCTGCATTGTAAGATGAGTTCTCTGTTCCAGTTGTTGACGTAACTGGTGAAACATCTGATCTCGAAGAAGACAACACTGCTGTGGTGTTATCAATCCCAAGCTCCAAACTTGACGAGGAACATATGGATGCAACAGAGAAGTTATGTCCATTAAAACTGCTAGCTTTGTACTGCTCACAGTTCTTTAGTGAACTAAACAAAGTGCCATTAGGTAGGCTTGTGCTGTGGAAAGTACCAGTGAGTTTAGCAGCCTTCTGCTCACTCTCATCAGAATCCAGTTTAGGAAAGGACAGAGATTTGATATTGCTGACAGTTGAAGCAGAAGGGAGAGATACTTTGGCAGAGAAGGGCACTTTTTCACAGTTCTCTAACTGCGGCAAATTTATGAGGCCATTTGGCTTGTGAAGAGATTTGAAGTCTGAGGTAGCCTCCTCAGCTGAGGCCTGCACTTCTGGGCTTGGTGATGCATCTGTGGATCCCACAATCTGCACATCCAGGCCATTATCCAATTGTGGAATAATCATTGGTCGTGAACTCGCCTGAACTTCAAGAATGTTTTTGAGTTCCTCCTTATCATTTAGTGTTTTTAACTCCAGTTTATCAAAAGGATCCTCTTCACTTTCAAAGTCTGCAAGATTGAATTTAGTTATGAAAGGGGGACTTGGGTCTTTTTGTGTTACAATTTTGCTATTAGCTGGCATTGGGGTTAGAATGTTGTTGTGCCTTAGACTGGCAAGTATCGGGTTGATAGTCAGTGGAAATGCTGAAGAATGTGGTCCATCAGTATATTGGATTCCACTTTTTCTCTCCGAAAATGCTTCCGATTCAGCAGTCACTGAAGAAGTATCCCGGTTTAAACTGGCTGCCTCTTGCGCAGTTTTAATTTGTTTTATTTCTTTAGCCCATTTTATCGTCCTCTCCTCGAAAGAGAAATCATACTAAAAAAAAAAGAAACATCACATTTTACGATTAAAATCTAAAGAATAATTTGAAAGGAACACAGCTGACAAACTTCATTAATCTACCTAAGAAAATTCCAAATGTTTACTAAAACCATTATATAGGAAAAGTAGATGAACCATTGTGAATGTAAAAGAGCAGCAGAGTTATTTCAATGTGTGTGACGACCTGTAGATGCAGGACTGGAAGATGTTAGGGAGGGCCGAGATCATGAGGAGATTTAAACAGGAGGATGAGTACATTGGAGGAACCAATAGACAAAGTACATCTACCAGCACGAGTACTGATGAAGGAACTTTGGTGTAGGTATGGTCAGGCCTTCCAAATTCATGACCATTACTATCTAGAAGGACAAGGGCAACTGACATGGAAACACCACCACCTGGAAGTTGACTCACCATCCTGACTTGGAAATACATCGCCATTTCTTCATTGTCGCTGGGTCAAAATCCTGGAACTCCCTCCCTAGCAGCACGGTGGATGTACCTACGCCACAGGGACTGCAGCAGTTCAAGAAGGCAGCTCACCACCACCGTCTCAAGGGCAATTAAGAATGGGCAATAAATTCTGGCCAAGTCAGCTTTTCCCACATCCCATAAATGAATAAGAAAGAAAGGCAGCGGAGTCTTGAATGAGATAAAATTTATAGAAAGTGTAAGATACAAGGACAGCCAGGGGAGTATTGAAATAGTCACATGGAGAGGTGACAAAGGTGTGAATGAATTTCAGTAACAAATGGGCTGAAACAGGGAAAAGGAAGGTGACGTTACAAAGATGAAAGTAGGTGGTCTTTACAATAAACAAGATATTGAATCAGAAGCTCAGCTTGGGGGTCAACAATTACACCATGGTTGCAAAAAGATGTTTCAATCCGAAACATTAACTAGGAAGAAGGATGCAATTACTGGTGAAAGTGTAGAGTTTGTGGTTGAGTCAAAGGTGATGATTTCAGACTTTGTAATGTTTTACTGAATTGCAGCTCATCCTAGACTGGATAAGGTATAGTCCGAAGTCTCACAACACCAGGTTAAAGTCCTTCATCAGCTTCGTCCTTGACTTTAACCTGGTGTTGTGAGACTTCTTACTGTGTTCACCCCAGTCCAACGCCGGCATCTCCACATCATAAGGTACAGTCCAACAGCATAGAGACACTCAAAGGGCCATAAGAGGTTATGAACAATTAGAACAGGGTATTGTCACCCATGGTCCCATGTCTTCAGATTATGTTGCCAAAGAATAGCATGTAGGTGAGAAAGAGAGAAACAGCAATAGATCCTTGGGGGCTTCAGGGGTAGCATCAAAAGGGAAGTGATAGTTGGAAATATTCAAGTTATGACAAAATAGGAAAACAACATCCACCGTCCCACTGACAACAGGAGAGCAGCAATGGACAAGAAAGACCAGCACCATGTAGTCACCAAGCATATAATTTGTGCCAGAGGCACAAATTTAAGCATGGATTTGCAGGAAAGCTGTGCATAGATCTGGAGGTAACCACACATTCAAGGCTTTAAGAGGAAAGGAAGTTTTCAGATGGGTCAATAGCTGGCAAGGACAGAGGGATCAAAAGTGGGATTTTTCAGGGGGGCTGTAATGATTATTGTTTTAAAAACAAAAAAAAGAGGGGGGAATGTATTTGGGAAGAGCGAACTACTTACGTTGTCAACATGAAAGCCAAGATGGGAAATTTGGTGGTCAGCAGTTTAGTAGGAATGGGATTAAGTGAGCAGGAAGTAGATCTCACAGGCAACATGAGAGCATGGCAAGCCATGGCGGAAGGACCGATTTGGTGTAATCATGAAGTACGGATGCAGTAGTTGGTCAGATGATTATAATCATAGCAACAAAGAAATCTGAGAGCTCCTTGCAGGTCAGAGTAAGGATAGAGGAAGTTTGAGAAAAGGAGACCATTGCTAGAAAAAATAAGCCAGGATGTATCATTCCACTCTGAATGATTATTGAGTAGTGAGCTATTTGGGGAGTGTAAATTAAGCCATGATGGTGCTTCATGTGGTCCAGTCGGATATAATGTTGGATGGTTGGAAGAGGGATACAGGGAAGCCTTTGTCTGTGATCAATACTATGGAAGAAGAAAGGTCATTGTAAGATGGCAATATCAAGACAGTGATTCTAAGTATGGATAGGAGAGTTAATATGGAGGGAAGAATTTAATTAGGATAGGAGAACGTCAGAGAGAAGGCCACGTGAACTGAGATTGAAATCAAAGATGATGAGTTGCTCACTGAAAAGGAAGGAGGATATCTCATTAAAAAACTCAGTAGAGAACAAGGATATTAAAGGAGATAGGGGATAGGATTTACGTGCATTTGGAAAAGCATGGCCTAATTAAACAAAGTCAGCGTAGCTTTGTGAGGGGCAGGTCATGTCTTACTAATTTGATTGATGAGGGTAGAGCAGTGGATGTTGTCTACATGGATTTTAGTAAAGCTTTTGAAAGGTCCCTCATGGTAAGCTCACCCAGAAAATTAAGTTGCATGGGATCCAAGGTGACTTGGACATGTGATTCAGAATTGGCTTGCCATAGAAGTCAGAGAGTAGTGGTGGAAGGGTGTTTTTCTGACTGGAGGTCCCTGACTAGTGGTGTTCTGCAGGGATCCGTACTGGGACCTATATATAAATAAATTAATGACTTGGATAAAAACATAGATGGGTGGGTTAGTAAATTTGTAGATAACACAAAGATAGGTAGAATTGTGGGTAGTGTAGAAGGTTGTCAAAGGACACCAGCGGGATATAGATCAGTCGCAGATATGGGCAGAGAAATGGCAGAATGAGTTTAATCCAGGCAAGTGTGAGGTGCTGCACTTTGGAAGATCAAATGTTAAGGGTAAGTATACAGTTAATGGCAGGACCCTGAACAGCATTGGTGTACAGAGGGAACTTGGGGTTCAAGTCCATAGCTCCCCAAAAGTGGCCACACAAATGGATAGAGTGGTAAAGGCGGCATATGGCATGCTTTGGATGCTTAGGAGAGGTTCAGAAGAGGTTTACCAGGATATGCTTGGATTAGAGGGTATGAGCTAAAAGGAGAGGCTGGAAAAACTCAGATTGTTTTCTCTGCAGTAACGGAGATTGACGGGAGACCTGATAGAAGTCTGTAAAATGATAGACACAGTCAGAATCTTTTTTGCAGAGTGGAAATGTCTAATACTGGGGGTCAGGCTCTTAAGGTGAGAGGGGGAAAGTTCAAAGGAGATACGAGGGGCAAGATTTTTTACACAGAGTAGTGGGTGTCTGGAACACACTGTCAGGGGTGGTGGTGCAGGCAGATATGATTACGGCATTGAATTAGGGCAAGCTAATTCTGAATCCAAGCGACTAAATCACCATGGATCCCATGCATCTTAATCTTCTGGATGAGCCTGCCATGAGGGACCTTGATGAAAGCTTTATTAAAATCCATGTACACGACATCCACTGCTCTACCCTCATCAATCACCTTCATCACCTCTTTGAAAAAATCAATCAAGTCAGTAAAACATGACCTGCTCCCCACAAAGCCATGCTGACTTTCACTAATTAGACCATGCTTTTCCAAACATGCGTAAATCCTATCCCTAAAAATCCTCTCCAATAACTTCCCAACCACCAATGTGAGACTCACCTGTCTATAATTTCCTGGATCATCCCTTTTTGCTTTCTTGAACAGAGGAAAAACATTAGCTACTCGCTACACTCTGGGGCCTCTCCAGTGGCTAGCGAGGATACAAAGATCTTTGTCAGGGGCCCAGCAATCTCCTCTCTTGCCTCTCTCAGTAACATGAAGTAGATCCCATCAGGCCCTGGGGAATTATCCACCTTAATGCTCTTCAAGAGACTAAACACCACTTCTTTCTTGATCTCAAAATGCCCTAGCATATTAACACTAATCTAACTATCCTCCACGTCCTTCTCCTTGGTGAATACCGACATAAAGTACTCATTTAGGATCTCGCCCACATCCTCTGCCTCCAAGCACAATTCCCTCCTTTATCCTCGAGTGGTTCTAGTCTCTCCCTAGTTATCCTCTTGCTATTAATGTATGGATTAAATGCCTTGGGATTCTCTTTAACCCGACTTGCCAAGGTCATTTCATGGCCCCTCCTTGCTCTCCTAATTCATTGCTTGAGTTCTTTCCTGCTTTCTTTATATTCCTCATGGGCTCTGTCCTATTTTAGCTTCCTAAACCTCGCATATGCTTCTTTTTTCCTTTTGACTAAATTCACAACCTCCCTCATTATCCAAGGGTCCCTTACCTTTAAAGTTAAAGTCATGCACGATAGCAACCCTGTTGTTATTGCATCTTTCCATAATCTGCCTACATATTTGTCCCTCAATGTCCTGGTGGTTGCTGGGGCGGGGGGGGGGGGAGGCTATGATATAATCCTACCATAGTGATTGCACCCTTCATATTTTTGAGCTCTAGTCATATTGCCTCAGTGAATGAGCCCTCCAGTATGTTCTCTCCGAGTGAAGATGTGACATTCTCCCAGATAAGTAATGCAACAACTCCACTTAATTGACCTCCCTCTTTATCTCATCCAAAACATTGAAACCCTGGAACGTTGAGCAGCCAATCTTGTCCCTCTCTCAACCAATCTTTGTAATGGTCACAACATCATAGTCCCATGTATTGATCTAGGCTCTAAGCTCATCTGCCTTACCCATTATACTCCTTGTATTGCAATAAATACACTTCAGCCCATCTTGTTTATTAACCTTTTCCTGCCTTTCGGACTTACTGGTCCTAATATCTACCTTCCCCCTCAATCCCTCCACTTGCTGACCTGCTGCTCTGATTCCCCCTGCCACAACGAAAGAGGAATTCAGGTTTCAACTAAATATTGCTTTAGACAGAGTCCAGTTTTGACACTAAGCCACAAGGAAGACATTCAAGCCAATGAAAAGGGACAGAGTGACCGTTAGTATCAAAGAAAAAGATGATATAAAAACAGACTAAAGAAAGCAGAGCTTTTCAACCTCAAAAAACAGTATCGGAAACAAGTCTCTAAAGATTGCAAACAGTGCAAAAGTAGTAAACACAGAATGTTAATTCAAACTAAACCATTACAATTGGAACAAGATTTAAAATATTTTGGACAGGTGTAAGGGAATTCAAAAAATGATCAACATTTGAAATATTGCCCGAACAGCAACAGTAAATTAAAATAACCTGAGCCAACAACATATGGTGCAGATATTGGTTTCAAAAGTGAAAAAATCCATTCCTAATATAAACACCACGATTAAGTCAAATTTTCACTTAAAGCAAAACAAAAACTTAAGATGAGTTACGCATACTCACCTCAACCTCTCTCAATAGTGTAGAGTAATCTGATATACAAAATCCAGCAGGAATTCCCACTTTGGCAGGGCTCTTGAACTTATCACCAATCTTAAATGGGACATCATCAAGATAACTGACGACCGCTCCTGAAAACAAGTAATTACACTAATAAACTTCCAAAAAGAGAATATACATCCATTATCAAAACTGACCAGAACGTTGCGTTGCAACAAAGGATCTTCCATTATTAGATTTGCAGAAATCATTTTTTCTTACTAACTAAATAAGGTTATTTTTAAATAGTAGAATTTCTTAAAATTCCCTAGTTCCCCATGAACGTTCGCATGCTTTGTCAAAACAAATGACATCTCTAGTAATGTCTATATTGTTGTCACAACACCTCTCAATTACTACAGATATGTTCATTATCCTTAGGTCATTCAAACACAGTCCCATTTTACCTTTTATAATGGATGCTGGACAATTAAGTCAAATGACTAAGTTCTAGTTTACTGCATTTATATTTTCATTTGCTTCTATTCTCTTGTAGGCCACTTTGTGGGAAATTTTGAAACTATAGGTTCAGTTTTCTGCAGATGTAATATAAACATATTATTGTTCTAATTCACCAAAATGGCCGTAAGAATTTCTTTATAGAAACTGGAACAGTGGGTCTGGGGATTGATGATGAGTTAGCTCCATGTCATTGTGCTGGCACCTGATGCTACTTTGCTTCATGATGCAAGCATACTAAAGATTCAAACAGTTCTGTGCATTTAACAGGCCATTGGAGGATTCAGATGTAATGATAGCAGAACAAACCATGAGAAACAGTAAACCTATACTCACATTAAAAACAAGGAAGACAGTTGCTAAGCACATTAAAAGAAAAACTATTGCAATAACTTCCATTCTGTTCAATATTTTACACATTAAAAGGACAAAAGGCAGCAAATGTAGAAAGGAAGCAAAAACATTGTTGTGCAATGAGAAAGGATTGGTTGGCAATCTACTTGTGAGAGAACCCTTGGGGATGAGTGACCCTATTATGGCAGAATTCTTTGTCAAGGTGGATAATGATGTCGTTGATTCTGAGACCACAGTCCTGAATCTCAATAAAGGGAACAGTGAGGATATGAGGCATGAATTGGCTGTGATGGACTGGGAAAGATTACTAAAAGGAAATACGTGGACAGACAATGGCAGGCATTTAAAGAACAAATAGGTGAACTTCAGAAGCTGTATAGTCCTGTTTGGCGCAAGAGTTGCAAGGGAATTGTGTCCAAACCATGGCTTACAAGGGAAATTAGAGATAGTATCAGATTCAAGAAAGCATACATATTGGCAAGAAAAAGCAATAGGCCTGAGGATTGGGAGCAGTTTAAAATTCAGCATAGGAGGACCAAGGGATTGATTAAGAAGGAAAAAATAGAGTATGAAAGTAAGCTAGCAGACAACATAAAAATTGATTGTAAAAGTTTCTATAGATATGTAAAGAGAAAAAGATTGACAACAACGAATGTAGACCCCTCGCAATCAGAAACAGGAGAATTCATAACGGGGAATAAAGAAATGGCTGTGGAATTAAATTTGTACTTCGCTTCCATCTTCACAAAAGAAGACATACATAATGTACCAGAAGTGCCGAGAGAAGCATGTTTTAGTGAGGAGCTGAAGGAAATCAGCAGTAGTAGAGAAATGGTTTTGGGGAAATTGATGGGATTGAAGGCGGATAAATCTCCAGGTCCTGATAATTTTCATCCTAGAGTACTTAAGGAAGTGGCCCTGGAAATAGTAGATCCATTGGTGGTTATTTTCCAAAATTCTTTGGACTCTGGAATAGTTCCTACAGATTGAAGGGTAGCTAATGTAAGCCCGCTATTCAAAAAGGGAGGTAGAATGAAAGCAGGGAACTATAGACCAGAGAGCCTAACATCAGTACTGGGGACGTTACTAGATTCTATTATTAAGGATTTCATAATGCGGCATTTGGAAGGTAGTGGTATAATCAGACAAAGTCAGCATGGATTTATAAAAGGAAAATCGTGCTTGATGAATCTATTGGAATTTTTTTTGAGGATGTAACTAGTAGAGTTGGCCGAGGAGGACCAGTGGATATGGTTTATTTAGACTCTCAGAAGGCTTTTGACAAGATATCACAGAACAGCTTACTATGTAAAGTTAAAGCACATGGGATTGCAGGTAACGTCTTGAGAAGGATAGAAAGCTGGATAGCAGATATGAAGCAAAGGATTGGAATAAATGGGACTTTTTCTGATTGGCAGTCAGTGAATAGTGGGGTTCGCAGGGATCGGTGCTAGGACTCCAACTGTTCACATTATATATTAATGATTTGGAAGAGGGAACTGAAGGTATTATCTCCAAATTTGCAGATGATACAAAGTTGGGTAGGAGGATAAGTTGTGAGGAGGATGCAGAGATGCTTCAGTGTGACTTGGACAGGCTGAGTGTGTGGGAATCTGCATGACAGATGCAGTATAATGTGGATAAATGTGAGGTTATCCACTTTGGTAACAATAATAGGAAGACAGACTATTACTTGAATGGGTGTAAATTGTGAGATGTGGATACTCAACGAGACCTTGGAGTCCTTGTGCATCATTCGCTGAAAGTAACATACAGGTACAGCAGGCAGTAAAGAAGACAAATGGCATGCTGACCTCCATAGCGAGAGGATTGGAGTAGAGAGATAGAGATGTTTTGCTGCAAATATATAGGGCGTTGGTGAGGCCACGCCTGGAGCAATGTGTGCAGTTTTGGTGTCCTTATCTGAGTAAGGATGTCCTTGCTATAGAAGTAGTACAGCAAAAGTTTACCAGGCTGATTCACGAGATGGCAGGTCTTCCATATGAGGAGACACAAAATCGGTTTGGATTATATTCACTTAGAAGAGCGAGAGGGGATCTCATAGAAACTTATAAAATTCTAACAGGGTTCAGAATAGGTTCAGAAAGAATGTTCCCAATGGTGGAGTGTCCAGAACTAGAGGTCATAGTTTGAGGATAAGGGGTAAACCTCTTAGAACTGAGGTGAGGAGAAATTTCTTCACCCAGAGGGTGGTGAATGTTTGGAATTCACTACCACAGAATGTAGTTGAGTCCAAAACATTGTCTAATTTCAAGGAGAAATTAGGTATAGCTCTTGGGGCTAAAGGGATTAAGGGATATGGAGGAGAAGATGGGGGGGGGGGGGGGGAAATTGGGATATTGAATTTGATGATCAGCCACGATCAAACTGAATGGTGGAGCAAGCTTGAAGGATCAAATGGCCTCTTCCTGCTTCTAGTTTCTCTGTTTCTATGAATGTTCAAAATGAGAAGCAGACAGTAAATGATGGGAGAATGGACTCGCCATTAATCATAGAATCCCTACAGTGCACAAGGTCATTTGGCCCATCGAGTCTGCACTAACTCTCCAACAGAGCATCCTATCCAGGCCCTCTGTCCCACCCCATTCCTGTAACACCACACCTGTGTGAGTGTGCGCGCATGCACGCACATTTGTGAGTGCGTTTGTGTTTGTGTGCATGCGTACACATGGCTTTGAAATGCATAGATTTGTCTGTTCTAATTATAGAAAGCTATCACACAGGCGGCTTTGTCCTGAATGGTGTTTAGCTTCTGGAATATTGTTGGGAGTCACATTCATCCAGGCAAGTGGACACTATTCCATCACACTCCGGAGATAGTGGACAGGCTTTGAGGATTTAGGGCTTAAGTTAATTGCCATAGAATTCCCAGCCTCTGACCTGCTCTTGTAGCCACAGTTTGTATATGCTAGATCCAGTTCAGTTTCTGGTAAATGATAACTCTCAGAACGTTGATATTTCCTGTTTTTCAGTCTGCACTCCTCTGCGAATTCTTTAATCTGATTTGATGGGATCTGATTCATGTTGCTACAGATCCCCTGAAGAGGGTGCCACATTCATCACCAGATGACTGGAAGTCAGCATTAACAAGCCTAAACGTCTGGGCAACTGTGTGAGATGAATGGGGAAAGCATTCATTTGCTGCACACAGTAAAATCTGAGCCAATAATTTAGGAGAGAATTAGCAGTCAGCTGGATTTTTAAAAACCAGCAGGAACTTGTTAAGGGAAAATCGCATATGAATAATTTAATGCATGTTTTTTCATGAGGTAATGAAACATTAGATCTGTTGTTTCTTTCCAAAGATTTCTGAGTATCTCCAGTATTTTCTGTTTTTATTTCTCATGTCTCCTTTTTTTGGGTTCAGTGTCAAATTTGTGGCTGACAACAGAGTATACAAAATATAGATGGAATATTGAGTGACGTCTGCTGATCACTGTGGTTTCCTGTAACTCGTCTGATCACCTTAAAGGGTCAGAAAAATCGGAGAATCTGACAGATTTTTCTCTCTTGAAATTAACCTAGGGTATTATTTGTGCCTGCCCCAGGGGCTTGGCGTGGCCAGTTAGAAAGATGAAGGGAAGAAGCAATAGTGAAGGCCTTTGTATTGGGTTGATACACAACCCTGATGAAACAGGTTTGAGGGGCCAGCAGATCTTTTCCTGCCTGGTGGGTTTGTATGCAGCCAAAACAATGGAGATAATAAGGAAATTCATTCTGAAATTCACATTAATAGCCACCGACTTCAGATAAATAGGTTGAATGTTTATTTAATTGTTTCAACTAACATGTCCTTTATAAATCCTGCAAGGGAGAAAGTCATGTGTTAACAGTGAATCAGAAGGGCACCCTGTTCCTACACACCATTTGATAACTGTGACTTGTTTCACCCATGTGTTTACATGAAGCTTACCTGGCTCTCAAGATAGCTGAAGTTTGATGAAGCAGCTGGCAGAGAGCTAATCTCTAATCCAATCAACTGTAACTTTGGAAATAATTGTGAAGAATTTTCTTTAAACCAGTTCCATACATCATCCCAGGTCCATTTCATCTTTTATCTATGATTTTAACTAATTTTCTGCTCTGAAGTGGTGCAATCCATTACTACAAGTTTAAGCTGACTACTTCACATTTTACTAATCTGCCAGAACATTGACTTTGAAGTTGCCATATAAAATTACAGCAAAAGTTTTTTAAAAAGCCTCTGAAACATTTGTAAATTCCACTCTCAGAAAGTTCCAAAGATTAAAAATGCAGATTCAGGCATATGAACAAAAGAACATTTTACTTTAATTTAAATGTTTGTCTACTTGCTGATGTTGCAGTTTTTTTTATTCACTAGTCAGTGCTGAATAGCTATTTCCAAAACAATGACAAACATAACCTGAATGATGCAATAATTTCAAAGAAAGAAGCTAATTGTTGTGAGTAGACTATGTGTGCACGAGTTGGATAGATTCATGATAGGCATTCAGGACATTGAATTAATAGAATACTCATTTGCTCCAAGAAGTGACAAATTGATTAAAAATCGATTGTACTCATGGAATGACTAACTATTTAAATAACATTTCGTTCATTAATGATAAAAAAACATTTGAACTGATGGTCAAAACACCCATGGAAATAAAATGGCAACAAGTCTACATTTAACAGTAGTTCATAACCATGGTATTTAATGTTCTGCTAATGTACAAGTTCTCTTTCACATGTCCACACTTCGTTCAGAATTCTATTAACATCTTAATCCCTTAACATATTAAGTTCCCCATAGTAATTTACCCACTGGTTGCAATTTAAGACAAGTGTATATTAGCAAGGTCAGTGCATATAAGTGAGTGAGTAGCATATAAATTATTCCCATTTATTCCTATTGAGTTACATATATTTCATGCAAAGCTATTAAATCTCTGTGTTCACATGATGCTGCTAAAGCGGTCATAACTTGCTCCCAATTTTCTGACCTCATTTAAATTCTTGGATGCATTGCTGTCCTACAGCATCATCTCACGTATCTGATGTGTATTATTCATTGTTGATTTTACTGCTGGTCCCTACTTTTCTCAGCTAGCAGTAATGTCAGGATTTGCACTTATATAGAGCTTTTGATGTAAAAAACCACCCTGAGACATCTTAAAGAAGCACATTCAATAAAAATATTAAGACCAAGCCAAAGGATGAGATATTAAGAGGAGTGACCCAGAGCTTGCAGAAAGTAGGATGGAGGAAAGGTTGGTGGACATGCAGATAAATTTAGGAATTCTATCCAAGAGCAAGGGGCTTAGGTGGCTGAAGGTACAACCATCAATGGTGTGATGAAGAGGGTTTTGTGACAAAGGTATGGCAATGATCATGAGTGATTTTAATCTACGTACAGAATGAACTCCTATGATTCGTCCAGTAAGTGTTTTTAAGACGGTTTCTTAAAGCTGTATGTTCTCCAGCCAACCAAATAACAGGTTCTGGCATTGTGCATAGAGACAGGATGAAACCTCATAGTAAAGGCACCCCCAGTGGTCAAGACATAATTGAATTTCACATTCAGATGAGGAAAAGAAGAGTGGGTTAAAGACAAAGAACAAAGAACAGTACAGCACAGGAAACAGGCCCTTCGGCCCTCCAAGCCTGTGCCGCACCTTGGTCCAACTAGACCAATCGTTCGTATCCCTCCATTCCCAGGCTGCTCATGTGACTATCCAGGTAAGTCTTAAACGATGTCAGCGTGCCTACCTCCACCACCCGACTTGGCAGCGCATTCCAGGCCCCCACCACCCTAGAACATAGAACAGTACAGCACAGAACAGGCCCTTCGGTCCACGATGTTGTGCCGAGCTTTATCTGAAACCAAGATCAAGCTATCCCACTCCCTATCATCCTGGTGTGCTCCATGTGCCTATCCAATAACCGCTTAAATGTTCCTAAAGTGTCTGACTCCACTATCACTGCAGGCAGTCCATTCCACACCCCAACCACTCTCTGCGTAAAGAACCTACCTCTGATATCCTTCCTGTATCTCCCACCACGAACCCTATAGTTATGCCCCCTTGTAATAGCTCCATCCACCCGAGGAAATAGTCTTTGAATGTTCACTTTATCTATCCCCTTCATCATTTTATAAACCTCTATTAAGTCTCCCCTCAGCCTCCTCCGCTCCAGAGAGAACAGCCCTAGCTCCCTCAACCTTTCCTCATAAGACCTACCCTCCAAACCAGGCAGCATCCTGGTAAATCTCCTCTGCACTCTTTCCAGCGCTTCCACATCCTTCTTATAGTGAGGTGACCAGAACTGCACACAATATTCCAAATGTGGTCTCACCAAGGTCCTGTACAGTTGCAGCATAACCCCACGGCTCTTAAACTCCAACCCCCTGTTAATAAAAGCTAACACACTATAGGCCTTCTTCACAGCTCTATCCACTTGAGTGGCAACCTTTAGAGATCTGTGGATATGAACCCCAAGATCTCTCTGTTCCTCCACAGTCTTCAGAACCCTACCTTTGACCCTGTAATCCACATTTAAATTAGTCCTACCAAAATGAATCACCTCACATTTATCAGGGTTAAACTCCATTTGCCATTTTTCAGCCCAGCTTTGCATCCTATCTATGTCTCTTTGCAGCCTACAACAGCCCTCCACCTCATCCACTACTCCACCAATCTTGGTGTCATCAGCAAATTTACTGATCCACCCTTCAGCCCCCTCCTCTAAGTCATTAATAAAAATCACAAAGAGCAGAGGACCAAGCACTGATCCCTGCGGCACTCCGCTAGCAACCTGCCTCCAATCTGAAAATTTTCCATCGACCACCACCCTCTGTCTTCGATCAGACAGCCAGTTACCTATCCAATCGGCCAACTTTCCCTCTACCCCACACCTCCTCAGTTTCATCATAAGCCGACCATGGGGGACCTTATCAAACGCCTTACTAAAATCCATGTATATGACATCAACAGCCCTACCTTCATCAACACACTTAGTTACCTCCTCACGAATCCGTGCTGACTATCCCGGATTAATCCGCATCTTTCTAAATGTGTAAAAAGACCAATCTTTTATAATTAAATGAGGGCAATTATGAGGCATGAAGACACAGCTGGATAAAGTGAACTGTGAAGTTAAGAGATGGGTTAGTTGAGATGCAGTCAGACATTTAAAGAGTTATAACATGCAGCAAAGATACATGCCAGTGAGAAAGGAAGACTTTAGGGGAAGGATACACCAGCCGTGGCTAAGGAATTTAAAAAATAAAACAAGTTGAAAGAAAAAGCATACAATTCCAAGAAGATGAGGGACAGGTCAGAAGATTGGGCAGAATATATTAAAAAACAAAGAATACCTAAAATGAATAATGAGGAGTGAGAAATTAGAGTACAAAAGAAAGCTAGTTAGAATTATGAAAACAGAAAGTAAGAATTTGTAAAGGAATTTAAAAAAGAAAACATTTTGATCCTCTAGGGAAAGTATCTGGGAATCAATAATGGAAAATAAGGAAATTGCAGATGAATTGAATAGATATTTTGACTTCCATCTGTAGAGGTTTCAATTTATTTTTATTCGTTAATTGGATGTGGGTGTCGTTGGCTAAGCCAGCACTTATTGCCCGTCCCTAATTGCCCTTGTTCAGAGGGCATTTAAGAGTCAACCACATTGCTGTGAGTTTGGAGTCACATGTCGGCCCTGACCAGGTAAGGACGGCACATTTCCTTCCCTAAAAGACATTAGTGAACCAGAGGAGGATTTAGAACCACCGGCAACGGGTTTCATGGTCATCATGGCCAGATTTTTATTAAATTAAAATTCCACCATCTGCTGGTGGGATTCAAACCCAGGTCCCCAGGAGATTAAGCTAAAAGCAAATTACTGCTCATGCTGAAAAATCTCAGCATCTGTGGAGAGAACACAGGAGTAATGTTGCAAGGCTGGATGATCCAGACTGGAGACTTGGTTAGCTTGATAAGAACAGGGGGGGGGGCGGGGGGGGAAGAGTCTTGGTGTGGAGCAGAATATAGGAAGCGCTTTGGTTGAACTTAATCAAGGGTGCAGGATGGGAGATCGACCAGGAAGCACAGCAATAGTCGAATCTACAGGTGAGAAAGATATGATCAAGAACTTCAGCACATGATCTGTGACTGGGGTACAGAACCTCATTCTAGAAAGAACATAAAATAATGAAAAAAGGTGCAGTGTTGCTCACCAGGGATGAATTTTCAAAAGAGATGCTAGAGTGTTTTTCATTCGAGCCGAGATATTAACTTGAACCAAGTAGTCAAAATTATCAGGTGTTACACCAAAGTAAATAATGATAAACTGCTTCCACTGGTTGACAAGGTGGTAACAAGTGGTAAAAATCCAAGATAATTATTTTTTAAAATGAAAAGGAGAGTTTTGAAGAAAGATATTTTACACAAATGGTGGTTAGAACATGTATTTATTTGTTGTAACCTCTGCTGATTTTTTTTTTAAGTAAATCAGAGCAATGAGAACCATCTTTACTGGACAGTTAACTAACACTTTTCACTTAAATGATGGAACAAAATAATTAGTAGTCTGTTAAAACAATGAATATAATTTACATGCATACCAGAGTTCTGAAAATCTGATCCCGATTTCCGAGAGGCCATTTAGAATCTAGAAAAAGACAGAGTAATTCTGATTAATCACCAGAAGGCATAGCCAACGCCACTATTACACAGCATTGAACACAACATTCTCAAAGCATCTGCTTTTAATAGAATTGTTATGACAAATTTAAATTTATACCTGCAATAGTGCAAATTTGAAAAGATAGTTACAATAAAAGCAAATTCACCAATGATCCTTAGACAGCACCTTCCAAATCTACAACCACTTTCATCTAGTCGAACAAGGGCAGCAAATACATGGTAACACCACCACCTATAAGTTCCCCTCCAAGCCACTCACCATCCTGACCTGGAAATATATCAGCATATCTTCATAGTTGCTGGGTCAAAATCCTGGAATTCCCTCCCCAACGGCATTCTGGCTCAACCTAAAGCCCCGTGGACTGGAGCATTTCAAGAAGGCAGCGGTAAGGGCAACTAGGAATGGGCAATAAATACTGGCCAGCCAGTGACATCTATGTCCCGTTGATAGAAAAAAATCATTACTTTGACTCCACGGCCAATCTACATAGCTGGTTGGTGCTGGTGTACATTGTGCCAGCTCATGTATCATAGCTAAAGCCAATACAACAAAATAAATTGCATTTTTGAGCACCTTTGTCATAAAACACCCAAAGTTAGGGTGTTATCAAAACAAAAATCAATAATATGCCACATAATGGTATATTAGGGCCAATGACCAAAATCTGATCAAAGAGGTAGATTTCGAGGAGCATCTTATGGAAAGCGAAACAGAAATTTGGAGAGAGGGAATTCCCGATCTGAGGGCCTCACGAACTGAAGGCACAGTTAACAGTTTTGTGGTGACAAAAACTTGGGATGTTTTAAAGGGAGGAAGGGGTGAAGATGTGTAGAGATTTGAAATCAAGGATGAGAATATTAAATTTAGGGTGTTGTTTAACTGGGAGCCAATGTAGGTTAACAAGCACACAAGCGAGATGGGTGAATGAGACTTGGTGCAAGCTAAAACAGAAGAGTCAAAACCCTGGAACTCTTTTTCTAACAGTAATGGGGTGTACACCACATGGACTGCAGTGGTTCAAGAGGCAGCTCACTACCACCTTCTCAAGGGTAACTGGGAATGGGCAATAAATGCTGGTCTGTCGGCAAAGCCCACATCTCAATAAAGAATTAAAAAAGCAGGGCTCCTAAGTACAGGAGCAGGGATGTGTTGTTGCAACAAAACAGGGCCTTGGTGAGAGTAGAATAGTGTATGCAGTTTTTGTCTCTTTTTCTAAGGAAGGATGTCCTTGCTCTCGAGGGAATGCAGCAAAGGTTTACCAGGCTGATTCCAGGGATGGTGGGACTGATGTATGAGGAGAGATTGATTAGGTTAGGATTGTTTTCGCTGGAGTTCAGACAAATGAGGGGGGAATCTCATGGAGACTTATAAAATTCTAACATGTCTAGACAGGATAGATGCAGGGAGAATGTTCCCGATGGTGGGGGAGTCGAGAACCAGGGGTCATAGTCTGAGGATTCAGGGTAGACCATTTAGGATGGATATGAGAAGACATTTCTTCACCCAAAGAGTGTGAGCCTGTGGAATTCATTAGCACAGGAAGTAGTTGATGCCAAAACATTGAACGTATTCAAGAGGTGGCTGGATATAACACTTGGGGCAAATGGAATCAAAGGTTATGGGGAAAAAGCAGGATTAGGCTATTTTGTTGGATGATCAGCCATGATCATAATGAATGACAGAGCAGGCTCGAAGGGCCAAATGGCCTCCTCCTACCTTCTATGTTTCTATGCAATCCATTCATGGGACGTGGGCATTGCTGGCTGGCCAGCCTTTATTGCCCAACCCTAATTGCCCAAGAGCAGTTGAGAGTCAACCACATTGCTGTGGCTCTGGAGTCACATGTAGCCCAGACCAGCTACAGATGGAAGATTTCAACAAAGAACAATACAGCACAGGAACAGGCCCTTCGGCCCTCCAAGCCCGCGCCGCTCCCTGGTCCAAACTAGACCACTCTTTTGTATCCCTCCATTCCCACTCCGTTCATATGGCTGTCTAGATAAGTCTTAAACGTTCCCAGTGTGTCCGCCTCCACCACCTTGCCTGGCAGCGCATTCCAGGCCCCCACCACCCTCTGTGTAAAATATGTCCGTCTGATATCTGTGTTAAACCTCCCTCCCTTCACCTTGAACCTATGACCCCTCGTGAACGTCACCACCGACCTGGGGAAAAGCTTCCCACCGTTCACCCTATCTATGCCTTTCATAATTTTATACACCTCTATTAAGTCTCCCCTCATCCTCCGTCTTTCCAGGGAGAACAACCCCAGTTTACCCAATCTCTCCTCATAACTAAGCCCCTCCATACCAGGTAACATCCTGGTAAACCTCCTCTGTACTCTCTCCAAAGCCTCCACGTCTTTCTGGTAGTGTGGCGACCAGAACTGGACGCAGTATTCCAGATGCGGCCGAACCAATGTTCTATACATCTGCAACATCAGACCCCAACTTTTATACTCTATGCCCCGTCCTATAAAGGCAAGCATGCCATATGCCTTCTTCACCGCCTTCTCCACCTGTGACGTCACTTTCAAGGATCTGTGGACTTGCACACCCAGGTCCCTCTGCGTATCTACACCCTTTATGGTTCTGCCATTTATCATATAGCTCCTCCCTACATTATTTCTACCAAAATGCATCACTTCGCATTTATCAGGATTGATCTCCATCTGCCATTTCTTTGCCCAAATTACCAGCCTATCTATATCCTTCTGGAGCTTCTGACAATGCTCCTCACTATCTGCAAGTCCTGCCAATTTTGTGTCGTCCGCAAACTTACTGATCACCCCAGTTACACCTTTATATAAATCACCAACAGCAGAGGTCCCAATACAGAGCCCTGCGGAACACCACTAGTCACAGGCCTCCAGCCGGAAAAAGACCCTTCCACTACCACCCTCTGTCTTCTGTGACCAAGCCAGTTCTCCACCCATCTGGGGATGGGTTTTCCCCACCCTCGACAATGGTTTCATGATCATCAGAACATTCTACATTTCAGATATTTTTTATTGAATTCAAATTCCACCATCTGCCGTGGCAGGACTCAAACACGAGTCCCCAGAACAGTAACTCAGTTTCAGGATTAATAGTCTAGCGATAATACCACTAGGCCATCGCCTGCCCTTTTGGAAGAGCTCAAGCTTACAGAGGGTAGAATGTGGCAGCCTGGCCAGAGTGCATTAATATAGTCAAGAAAGATGGAAATAACAAAAACAAGAGTGAAGCTTTCAGCATATGAGCTGAGGCAAGGATTGTGTCAGGTGATATTACAGAGCTGAAATGTGTCTCGATCTGTACGTGCAGATGTGTGATTGGAAGTTCATCTCAGGATCAAATATGTTATCAAGGTGGTGAATGGTCTGGTTCAGCATTTGACAGGTGCTGGGAATTGGGATGGATTTGGTAGCTAGAGTTCTTGGTGGGGACTGAAGACAATAACTTTGCTCTTTCCAATAGTTATTTGAAGGAAATTTCTGCTCATTCATTCCTGAATGTTAAACGAGCATTCTGACAATTTAGAGACAGTGGAGGGTTCATTAAAGTTGGTGGTGAGATAAAGCTGGATGTCACCAACATACTCGTCGAAGCCTAAATTATATTCTCAGGTGCTATCACTGAGGGCAGCAGGCAAATGAGAAGGACAAGAATACATTCTTGAGGACACCAAAAGAAACTGCAGAAACGGGAAGAGAAGATTGCAGAGGATTCTCTCGTTTCAACTGGATAGATAAGAATGAAATCAGGCAACTGCAGTTCCACCCATCTGGATGACAGTGGAAAGGCACTGGGGAAGGACTGTGCAATCAACCATCTCAAAGCAGCAGACAGGTAGAGAAGGACAGGGCAGAACAGTTTGCCTTCTCAGTCACATACAATGTCATTCGTGACTTTGACAAGAACCATTTCGGTAGTGTGGCAGGGGGGAAATAACAGTGACGTTGCAACAATATGGACTAACCTATTTACAGACATGCCCACCACATTGCCCAACGAGTTAACTGATCATGGGATTCAACAAGCATTCAGCCAGACAACAACAAATTACACCCAATGGGCAAGTTTCTTCTGAAACCATTAAAGACAATTCAAGTTCAACTGACAAATATTGGCCTCCCATGTCCATTTTCATAATTCCATGCATCAGCTACAATGACACTTTCACAGATATATGATACAGATTTGATCAAGAAAAGGATATTTGAAGTTACTTCAAATAATACATTTCTCATCATCTTTCAGAACGGGTTGAGATGGATTACTAATCAGTCACTTCTCTTTCCCTTAGCTCCCATTTCTATTTTAACCTAGGATGAACTTAGTTTATAACACAGAATCGTACAGCACAGAAGATCACTCATCCCATGGTGCCTGCTTCAAATGATTAATTACTTCTAATCAAAAGATTTACTTATAATTAATTTTAAAAATATTTACCTGGTTATCATATTCATTTTTCATGCCCTCAAACTACAATGGTTTAGTGTAACCAGTCACATAAGTTCATCTGGCATTTCATGAACCCCTGAGCCCACTTCTGATCAGTCATGAAGATACTGAGATTCACAGCCCTGTTCAAAGTTTTAACGTTTATTTGTTAGTGTCACAAGTAGGCTTACATTAACAATGCAATGAAGTTACTCCGGCGCCTGTTCGGGTACACTGAGGGAGAATTTAGCATCTCCAATGTACCTAACCAGCTTGTCTTTCGGACTGTGGGAGGAAACTGGAGCACCCAGAGGAAACCCATGCATGCATGCAAACTCCACGCAGTGACCCAAGCCAGGAATCGCTGTAAGCATCAGTGTTAATCACTGTGCCACCATGCCGCCCATGCTGCCAATTTAATCTTCCATCTGACAATGGTGCCTCATCTTTCCCTCTGACTTATGTATTAGCCCAGGTTACCTGTCAATTCTGTAACGAGGGTTCAACCATGACCATCCAGACCCCACAACATTCCTCGTACTTTTTCACTCTTCATCATAAGCCTCCCATGCATTAGTTACAACTCTTGTAGCCACCTTACTGTCTCCCTCATCTGTTTCTTCTTATGGCAGCTGGTTCTGTGATGTATATTATGTACAAGTCACGAAATTCAAGTTGCCATTTTCTTGGAACTGGCAAAGATACGTTGTCAAGAGAAAAAAGAATGTTAGTGAGGAAACCCTGTAATTCTGTGGAGAAGCTGGTATACGGGTGAGGAAAAAATGCAAAGGCACCTTTTCTGTCTTCCTTTTGTAAGCATGCAAGGAGTTGGCTGAAACATCAATTTTGGTACACATGAAGAAATGAAAGAGGAGAACACGAATAATAAGTTGCTGAAGACGGTGGAAGAAGGGTGATGAGACGAGATGAATTGGCAATGGGATATGCAATATAGAACACCAAGAACGCTTGCAAGAGCATGTGAAGTAAACAGGCAAAATGGGCAGTGATAAAAGTGCCATCAGAAAAAGGAGACATAGAACAAGAAACAGAGTGACAGAGGAAAGAAGAAACAGGACATTACAGGGAATAGGGACAGGTAGTAGGACTAGCTGAATTGCTCTTTCAGAGAGTTGGCACAACACAAAGGGCTGAAGGGCCTCCTTCTGGGCTGTAACCAGTCTACGGTTAGGCAGGTTGACAAAATACAAGACTGGTACCAGAATGATAAAAAGAAAAGCTGCAGGGGGGTTGTAAAGAGGGATGCATACATGAAAGAAAGTAATTAAAAGGTTCTGACAGGAAGACTTGAAAACAGATGCTTTCCTTCTATCCACAATAATGCAAAAGACAAAAAAAAAACAGTAGAAGAAACAAGGATAAGGCCACAAGCCCAATACACACCAAGTGATAATGAAAAAATACAGAGACAGAGGAAAAAAGAGGACAGAACAAGCCAAGATAAAAACAGACAGGCAAGAGACGATCCATATCCTGATACTTAGAATGAATAATGCCACAAAAGAGCCACTCGTCACCAAAAATTAAATTGCCATCGGGTTCAGATTGCTTTTAAAAAGGTGGCTAAATGCATTGTTTGCAAGTAGCATATTTGATTACTTCTCTTTGAAAGGTAACAATTGCCATCTATGGTTAATCTATCAAGACATCAGGTTAGACAGGAATGTTCCTCAGAGCTGATGTGTTGTAAATGCTGCCTATCAAAGTTTGAACATTTTTAATGCTCATTTTGACTCTATGCCAATGCACTAAACAAGCAGACAATGTTCAAAGAAATTACATCTACAACAGAGGATGTCTGAATGGATGAAGAGCCCAGATCTGGTTGCTAGTTTCTACTGGTCTGCGGTAGACAGCCACTATGCATTCCTACAGAGACTATCATTTTATGAGTTTGCCAACAGGATCTGCAAAAAACAATGAAGTATTTTAAACAGGCAAATTGTATGTATGCCAAAATATTACTTGTGTGGTCGAACATGTCTGTACTGTATCTTGGTTTCTGAGAATCAAATGCACTTTTATTCTCTATGAATTGAGTCTAATGTTTGATATTTTCCAGCATCTGGACTGACAAAACTCATAATGACATCTTATGTGAATTCTAGTAAGCAATTATTGTGATGGAGTTTGCTAAATCTAAGCTGTGCAAATGAAATCTGGTTAAGAGTAAAAGGTGTCAGAGTGTAAAGGACATGGTCTGCTTACAGGAACGATCACACCATTTGCACAAGGGGTGTTAGAAAAAACTAGAACAACTATGGTAACACTTAACACTTCAACATTCTAACTGATTTTAAATTTAATAGAATTCATAATTCTATTAAATTTATTAATTCTACCAGCACCTTACTGGTCAAGAGCTTTTTTAATGAAATAACGAGGCACTGTTCTTTTTTTGCCTCGGAGCAAGTTGAGACCAGCCTGAGATAATGGGATTAAAATTTCTCTCTGGATTTCCCTCTGGGTGCAATGTATTTGAGCAATTTCATTCCAGTTACCACTGGGAATGGAGCCTACAGAACAAAAGAATCAGGCGGCATGGTGGCACAGTGGTTAGCACTATTGCCTCACAACGCGAGGGACCCAGGTTCGAGTCTGTGTGGAGTTTGCACGTTCTCCGTGCCTGCGTGGGTTTCTTCCGGGTGCTCCGGTTTCCTCCCACATTCTGAAAGACGTGCTGGTTAGGTGCATTGACCTGAACAGGCGCTAGAATGTGGCGACTAGGGGAATTTCACAGTAAATTCATTGCAGTGTAAATGTAAGCCTTACTTGTGACTAATAAATAAACTTTAACTTTAGAATCCCCAATTTAGTACTCATTCTGAGAGTTTATTCTGACAGTTAATGTAAATTAATGTTTAAGACATACTTCAAAGTTTGGGGTAGAGTCGTGACTGGAGACAACTCAACACTGACACTAAAAATGAACATAAAGCACAAAGGTTGACATAGGATTTACAGCAGTACGGCACGTCCCTCAGCTTGAAATTTAACAAAAACTTCAGTTTTTTTAAAATTGCAGTTTTAAGAGGAAATAAAATTCTAAAAGGCTTAACAATTGTAATTGTATCGCTGTATAATAAGCTGACAAACTTACTGCAGGATCACTGAAAATGAGAAAACAAAACAAATTATAGCAAAATTTGGAAGTATGACACAAAATACTGGAAACACTAAGTAAATGAGGCAGCACATGTATTTCCTGTACTGAAACTGTGACTATAATTCAAGTGACTGTAAAGTACGTTGGAACATTCTGAAGTTGTGAAAGGCTCTTTCTTGAAAGAAAGGAAAATGTGAACATTTCGGGCAAACCCCTTCATTTGTTCTGTGAATGGCACAAAAGCATAAAAGCATAATCAAAGAAGTCAAGAAATGTGTGTGTGTGTGTGAAGGGGGGGGGGGGGGGGGGGCGGCAAGGCAACTGGTTGACATATAGCATGGCCAAACCATTGATTTCTCTTTTTAAAGGAAAGGTCTGAAATGAGGATATGGAAGTGTAGTAATCAAATCAATTAGGAAGGAAAATGTGGACCTTAAGGAACTCAAGCGAGTGCCACCAACAGTGGTGAGGGGTGGATGGAGAGAGAGGAAAATGCATAGAAGGCTAGAGTGAGAAAAACTGAGAGCTGGTCAGGTAGGAATTGTTGCAGAGGTTGAGAAGGTTACAGCAGGGCAAGGCCTTAAAGGGATTTTAAAACAGGGATCAGAATTTTAAATTTGAGGCATTGAGCACCATAGCCTAAACAAAAAGGATTTTCACAGTAACTTCATTGCAGTGTTAATGGAAGCCTACTTGTGACACTAATAAACAAACTTTAAAAACTTTAGGTCAACAATCTAAGGGGTGAGGATGGGTAAGCAGGATAATGTAGAAGAAGATATGCAGCAGAATGTTCAATGAACATAAGATTACAGGAGGAAGTTGATTCAGAGAGCAGTGATATAGTCAAGTATGAAGATGATGGAGGGATAAATGTTTCAAGAGAACATGGTCTGAGATAGGGGAAAAATAAGCACGATGGAAATAGGCAGCATCTAGATGTTCACTTGAGCTCAGAAGGAAGCCAAGGTTAAGAACATAAGAACTAGGAGCAGGAGTAGGCCATCTGGCCCCTCGAGCCTGCTCCGCCATTCAATAAGATCATGGCTGATCTTTTTGTGGACTCAGCTCCACTTACCACCAACACCCACCCCCCCCCCCTCCCCTCCCACCCCCCAACTCACCATAACCCTTAATTCCTTTACTGTTCAAAAACTTATCTATCCTTGCCTTAAAAACATTCAACTGCTTCACTGGACAGGGAATTCCACATATTCACAACCCTTTGTGTGAAGAAGTTCTTCCTCAACTCAGTCCTAAATCTGCTTCCCCTTATTTTGAGGCTATGTCCCCTAGTTCTAGTTTCACCCACCAGTGGAAACAACTTCCCTGCTTCTATCTTAACTATTCCCTTCATAATCTTATATGTTTCTAGAAGATCTCTCCTCATTCTTCTGAATTCCAATGAGTATAGCCCCAGTCTACTCAGTCTCACCTCATAAGCCAACTCTCTCAACTCCGGAATCAACCTAGTGAATCTCCTCTGCATCCCCTCCAGTGCCAGTATATCCTTTCTCAAATAAGGAGACCAAAACTGTACACAGTACTCCAGGTGTGGCCTCACCAGCACCTTATACAGCTGCAACATAATCTCGCTGTTTTTAAACTCCATCAAAGAACAAAGAACAATACAGCACAGGAACAGGCCCTTCGGCCCTCCAAGCCCGCGCCGCTCCCCGGTCCAGGATTGAATCCTGAATCCAGGATCCCCGCCCAATTTTCCAGCCTATCTACATCTTAATATCCTATCCACCGAGCTGTCCCTCACAGCTACGATGCTTTGTTCATCACAACCTATTAACTCACCCCCACCCCCCCATTCCAGACCATGTGATCTCCAGGGAGAGGCGAAAACCCAGAGTGAAAACCCCAGGGCCAATATGGGGGAAAAAAATCTGGGAAATTCCTCTCCGACCCCCTGAGGCGATCGAAACGAGTCCAGGAGATCACACTGGCCCTGATCAGAAAATGCTTCCCAACCCTATTCATTTCCACTTCTGCTTTACGAACACCATCTGAATTCCCTGCCCCCGAGACAGGTTCCCAACTATCCGCAGTCTCGCTCTGTACAGGCACCAGCAAGATGATCATAGAATGAAGCCTTGAAACGAGAAACAAAGAACAATTAGCCCGCGCCGCTCCCTGGTCCAAACTAGACCACTCTTTTGTATCCCTCCATTCCCACTCCATTCATATAGCTGTCTAGATAAGTCTTAAACGTTCCCAGTGTGTCCGCCTCCACCACATTCCAGGCCCCCACGACCCTCTGTGTAAAATATGTCCTTCTGATATCTGTGTTAAACCTCCCCCCCTTCACCTTGAACCTATGACCCCTCGTGAACGTCACCACCGACCTGGGGAAAAGCTTCCCACCGTTCACCCTATCTATGCCTTTCATAATTTTATACACCTCTATTAAGTCTCCCCTCATCCTCCGTCTTTCCAAGGAGAACAACCCCAGTTTCCCCAATCTCTCCTCATAACCAAGCCCCTCCATACCAGGCAACATCCTGGTAAACCTCCTCTGTACTCTCTCCAAAGCCTCCACGTCTTTCTGGTAGTGTGGCGACCAGAACTGGACGCAGTATTCCAAATGCGGCCGAACCAACGTTCTATACATCTGCAACATCAGACCCCAACTTTTATACTCTATGCCCCGTCCTATAAAGGCAAGCATGCCATATGCCTTCTTCACCACCTTCTCCACCTGTGACGTCACCTTCAAAGATCTGTGGACTTGCACACCCAGGTCCCTCTGCGTCTCTACACCCTTTATGGTTCTTCCATTTATCGTGTAGCTCCTCCCTACATTATTCCCACCAAAATGCATCACTTCGCATTTATCAGGATTGAACTCCATCTGCCATTTCTTTGCCCAAATTTCCAGCCTATCTATATCCTTCTGTAGCCTCTGACAATGTTCCTCACTATCTGCAAGTCCTGCCAGTTTTGTGTCGTCCGCAAACTTACTGATCACCCCAGTTACTCCTTCTTCCAGATCATTTATATAAATCACAAACAGCAGAGGTCCCAATACAGAGCCCTGCGGAACACCACTAGTCACAGGCCTCCAGCCGGAAAAAGACCCTTCCACTACCACCCTCTGTCTTCTATGACCAAGCCAGTTCTCCACCCATCTAGCCACCTCCCCCTTTATCTCATGAGATCCCACCTTTTTCACTAGCCTACCATGAGGGACTTTGTCAAACGCTTTACTAAAGTCCATATAGACAACATCCACGGCCCTTCCTTCGTCAACCATTCTGGTCACTTCTTCAAAAAACACCACCAGGTTAGTGAGGCATGACCTCCCTCTCACAAAACCATGCTGACTATCGTTAATGAGTTTATTCCTTTCTAAATGCGCATACATCCTATCTCTAAGA